>NC_081395.1:3739057-4008997 GCF_030684315.1 Stegostoma tigrinum | reverse complement strand
GGGGTGGGGGTAGAGGGGCGGGGGAAAGGAGTGTATGCAGGGAGGGTGGGGGGGACGGGGGAGGCGGGAGGAGAGGGGAGGGTGGGGTTAAGGGAGGGAGCGAGGGGGATGGGTGGAGAAGGGAAGGCGAGGGTGAGGAGGTCTAGGGGGGTGGAGGAGGTGGGGAGGGGAGGCAGGGGGAAGGGGAGATGGAGGAGGGGAGGGAGGAGGGAGGGGGGAGGGAGACAGCCTGGGGAGGGGGGGGCAGTGGGAGGCGAGGGAGGGTAGAAGGAGTGCAGGAGGGGGCAGAGGGGAGGAGAGGATGGAGAGGGAGGCGGGGGGAGGGACACGACCTGCGGAGGAGGTTGGGAGGGGGGAGGGGGGAAGGGGAGATGGAGGAGGGGGAGGGAGGGGGAGGGACACGACATGCGGAGGAGGTTGGGAGGGGGGAGGGGGAAGGGGAGATGGAGGAGGGGGAGGGAGGGGGGAGGGACACGACATGCGGAGGAGGTTGGAGGGGGGGGGGGGGCTCACTCACTGCCGGGTGATCCTTGCCGAGGGTTTTCTCTCGAATATTCAGAGCATCATTAAGTAGGTGAGCAGCTTCCTTGTACTTGTTCTGGTCCCTAAGGGGAAGGAAACAGTGCTCAGTGATCGGGATATCACCAGCTCCCTCTGACACCATCCACAGGACACCCCAGTCCCAGCTCCCTCTACACCATCCACAGGACACCCAGTCCCAGCTCCCTCAACACCATCCACAGGACACCCCAGTCCCAGCTCCCTCTACACCATCCACAGGACACCCCAGTCCCAGATCCCTCAACACCATCCACAGGACACCCCAGTCCCAGCTCCCTCTACACCATCCACAGACACCCCAGTCCCAGCTCCCTCTACACCATCCACAGGACACCCCAGTCCCAGCTCCCTCTACACCATCAACTGGGCGTCCCTGGCCCCATCCCTCCCGATCCCACCCCAGCCTCATCCCTCCCGGTCTCCAATCCCTCCCCTTCCCCTCCCCGATCCCATCCCCCACCCCCTCCCCTTCCCTCCCCGATCCCCTCCTCTTCACTCCCGATCCCACCCCAGCCTCATCCCTCCCGTCCCCGATCCCATCCCCTCCCCTTCCCTCCCCGATCCCATCCCCGCCCCCTCCCCTTCCCTCCCCGATCCCATCCCCCTCCCCTTCCCTCCCCGATCCCATCCCCTCCCCTTCCCTCCCCGATCCCATCCCCACCCCTCCCCTTCCCTCCCCGATCCCATCCCCTCCCCTCCCTTCCCTCCCGATCCCATCCCCACCCCTCCCCGATCCCATCCCCGATCCCATCCCCTCCCCTCCCCTTTCCCTCCCCGATCCCCATCCCCTCCCCTTCCCACCTCCCCGATCCCATCCCCACCCCTCCCCTCTCCCCTCCCTACCCCTCTCCGATCCCCTCCTCTTCCCTCCCCGATCCCACCCCAGCCTCAACCCTCCCGTCTCCAATCCCTCCCCCTCTCCACCCACTTGCAACACTGCCCACCCACCTACTTATCCCCAGACCCCTGGCCCCACTCATCCCTCCTCACCACCGAGACACAATCCCCACACACCCACCCCACACTTCCCTTAACAAATCCATGTCTCTCTATTCCTGAATAATCTGTGCCTCTCTGAGAGCTGGTATATCCTATCCCCCCCGAGATTCTTTCGAACAATGTCTCCACCTCCCCACGTCCCCCAAACCCCCTCTGTCCCGGGTGGGATTGACTGTCCTGCAATTTCCTGGTCGAGCTCCTTCTGACTTAGTTTTAATGATGAGACAATGTGAGCCGTGCTCCAGACCTATATCGTCTCACTGTGGTCCGAGCTCCCAATATTCCCCCCATCCATCCCCATCCACCTGGGATACATTGGATCCAGGTGTGCGTATTTAATCACTGTTGGGGCGGCTCTTCACCAACCTCATCCCCCCACCCCCCATCTTTCTCTCAATTTGTTCTAATGTTTCACAGTCATAGCATCGGGACGAAGCCATTCAGCCCCTCCTGCCCGTTTATCAGAACATGGCTGATGTGTTGGCCTAACTCCATCGACCTGCCTTTGGCCCATGGCCCTGCTGAATAAAAACATTCTCTCTCTCTCTCTCTCTGGATTTAAGATGAACAACAGATCCAGCATGCACTGCCGTTTATGGAAGAGAATTCCCACCCTGTGTGTGTAGACGAGCTCCCTGACACCTCTCCTGTACGGTCCTGGCCCTGTTCCCAGGCTGTGCCCCCTAGGTCTAGAATCTCAGACCAGTGGAAATGGTTTATATGTTTACCTAGGCTGGCCTTTCTGTTAGCATCTTACAGGCTTGGACCAGCACGCCCTTTAACCTTGTAAATCCTGGAGAAAACAGGCCTGATCTGTACCATCTCGCCTCATAAGTTACTTCTTTGCCCCCTCTGCACCCCCCATACCGCTCCATGCTGGCAACTTGCATCCTCCTGTTTTGTTGTGAACCATGGCCCCTACCTCAATGGGCTGAGTGGGTCCCCAGTAATTCTCTCGCTGCTTATTGATTTAAGAGCATTTAAGGCGGGGGGGGGGGGGGGGGGGGCGGGGGGCAGTGGGGGGGTTTGGTGTTGAAGCGGCTCGGGGAGGTTGGAGCAGGGCAGTTGGGGGGGGTGGTTTGGAGTGTGGGTGGGAGGACTGAGAGCGGGGAGGGCGGTTTTGGAGTGGGTGAGGGGGGAGGTCAGCGGGGGAGACGGGGGGAGAGGTTACAGTTTGAGGGGGTGGGGGGGGAGAGATTAGTGTTTTGGGGTTGCCGGTGGGGGGGAGAGGTTAGAGTTTGGAGGGGATGAGGGGAGAGGTTAGAGTTTGGGGTTGATGGTGTGGGGGAGTAGAGTAGAGGTTGGGAGTTTGGAGGGGGCGAGGGGTAGAGGTTAAGGTTTGCGGTTAGTGGTGAGGGGAGTAGAGGTTGGGAGTTTGGAGGGGTGAGGGAAGAGGTTACAGTTTGGAGGAGGTGGGGGGAGAGGTTAGAGTTTGGGGTTGGTGGTGGGGGGAGAGGTTAGAGTTTGGGGTTGGTGTTGGAGGGGAGAGGTTAGAGTTTGGGGTTGGTATTGGGGGGGAGAGGTTAGAGTTTGGGGTTGGTAGTGGGGGCGTAGAGGCTAGAGTTTGGGGTTGGTGTTGGGGGGAGAGGTTAGAGTTTGGGGTTGGTGGTTGGGGGGGAGAGATTAGAGTTTGGGTTGTGTTGGGGGGGAGAGGTTAGAGTTTGGGGTTGGTGTTGGGGGGGAGAGGTTAGAGTTTGGGGTTGTGGTGGGGGCGGTAGAGGTTAGAGTTTGGGGTTGGTGGTCGGGGCGTAGAGGTTAGAGTTTGGGGTTGGTAGTTGGGGGGGAGGTTAGAGTTTGGGGTTGGTGGTTGGGGGGGAGAGGTTAGAGTTGGTGTTGGGGGTGAGAGGTTAGAGTTTGGGGTTGGTGTTGGGGGGGAGAGGTTAGAGTTTGGGGTTGGTAGTTGGGGGGAGAGGTTAGAGTTTGGGGTTGGTGGTTGGGGGCGTAGAGGTTAGAGTTTGGGGCTGGTGTTGGGGGGGGAGAGGTTAGTGTTTGGGGTTGGTGTTGGGGGTGAGAGGTTAGAGTTTGGGGTTGGTGTTGGGGGGGAGAGGTTAGAGGTCAGGGGTTGGTGGTTGGGGGGGAGAGGTTTAGAGTTTGGGGTGGTGGTTGGGGAGGAGAGGTTAGAGTTTGGGGTTGGTAGTTGGGGGGGAGAGGTTAGAGTTTGGGGTTGGTGGTTGGGGGAGAGAGGTTAGAGTTTGGGGCTGGTGTTGGGGGGGGAGAGGTTAGAGTCAGGGGTTGGTGGTTGGGGGGGAGAGGTTAGAGTTTGGAATTGGTGGTTGGGGGGGAGAGGTTAGAGTTTGGGGTTGGTGTTTGGGGGGGAGAGGTTAGAGTTTGGGGTTGGTGTTTGGGGGGAGAGGTTAGTGTTTGGGGTTGGTGTTGGGGGTGAGAGGTTAGAGTTTGGGGTTGGTGTTGGGGGGGAGAGGTTAGAGTCAGGGGTTGGTAGTTGGGGGGGAGAGGTTAGAGTTTGGGGTTGGTGGCTTGGGGGAGAGAGGTTAGAGTTTGGGGCTGGTGTTGGGGGGGGAGAGGTTAGAGTCAGGGGTTGGTGGTTGGGGGGGAGAGGTTAGAGTTTGGAATTGGTGGTTGGGGGGGAGAGGTTAGAGTTTGGTGTTGGTGTTGGGGGGGGAGAGGTTAGAGTTTGGGGTTGGTGTTGGGGGGGAGAGGTTAGAGTTTGGTGTTGGTGTTGGGGGGGAGAGGTTAGAGTTTGGGGTTGGTGTTTGGGGGGAGAGGTTAGAGTTTGGGGTTGGTAGTTGGGGGGGAGAGGTTAGAGTTTGGGGTTGGTGTTGGGGGGGAGAGGTTAGAGTTTGGAGTTGGGGGGGGGCAATGCGGTTTCTCTCTCTCTCACCTGTAGACCAGAGCGAGGATGTTCAGCATAGTTGCCACATCAGGGTGGTCATGTCCAGAGGTTTTCTCCAGGTCCTCAAGAGCCTGCTTACACAGGGGCACTGCCACCTCATAGCGCCCCTGCGAGGCGTACTGGATCACCAGGTTATGTAAAGTACGCAGTCGGGCCGGGATTTCATAACCACCATGCTGTGTAGCATCGCCCACTGGGTGGGCCTGGGGTCCTGCCAAGAGACAGGGTCAGGGGGGTGAAAACAGAGAGAGAGGGGGGGATGGGGACAGAGAGAGAAAGAGAGAGAGAGAGAGAGACAAGGGGATGGGGACAGAGAGAGAGAGAGAGAGAGAGACAAGGGGATGGGGACAGAGAGAGAGAGAGAGAGTGAGAGACAAGGGGATGGGGACAGAGAGAGAGAGAGAGAGAGAGAGAGTGAGAGACAAGGGGATGGAGACAGAGAGAGAGAGAGAGTGAGAGACAAGGGGATGGGGACAGAGAGAGTGAGAGAGAGAGTGAGAGACAAGGGGATGGAGACAGAGAGAGAGAGAGAGAATTGGGCGAGAGGGAGATACGGTGGTTGGGGGGTGTGGAGGATGGGGGAATGGAGATAGATGCCAGGGGAAGAAAAAGAGCGAGAGAGAGAGTGTGAGAGAGAGAGAGAGAGAGAGAGAGAGCAGTGAGATTGGGCGTGAGCAGAGACCCAGGAGAGCAGAGAATGGAGGTGGGGGGGGGGGGTGGATAGTAAAGAGAGAGTGGGCAGAGGGACAGGGTGGGAGGGGACAGGCAGAGACAGAGAGAGTGAGTGAGTGAGAGCGAGAGGGAGAGGGAGGTCGGGGTGAGAGAGAAAGAGAGAGGACGTTTGGGGATGGAAGAAGGTGAGAAGAGACAGATTTAGGGAGGTATTCCAGAGCAGGGGGTCCATGGCAGCTGCAGACTTGTCTGTCACTGGTGAAGCAATTGGAATCAGGAAATACCCAACAGGCTGGAAATGGAGGGGGAGACAGAGATAGGGAGGGGGCGTAGGGGCTGGAGGGGGAGACAGAGATAGGGAGGGGGTGTAGGGGCTGGAGGGGGGAACAGAGATAGGGAGGGGGTGTAGGGGCTGGAGGGGGGGACAGAGATAGGGTGGGGGTGTAGGGGCTGGAGGGGGAGACAGAGATAGGGAGGGGGCGTAGGGGCTGGAGGGGGCGACAGAGATAGGGAGGGAGTGTAGGGGGATGGAGGGGGAGACAGAGATAGGGAGGGGGTGTAGGAGCAGGAGGGGGTGACAGAGATAGGGAGGGGGTGTAGGGGCTGGAGGGGGTGACAGAGAAAGGGAGGGGGTGTAGGAGCAGGAGGGGGTGACAGAGATAGGGAGGGGGTGTAGGGGCTGGAGGGGGTGACACAGATAGGGAGGGGGTGTAGGGGCTGGAGGGTGTGCGTAGGGGCCGGAGGGGGTGACAGAGATAGGGAGGGGGTGTAGGGGCCGGAGGGGGTGACAGAGATAGGGAGGGGGTGTAGGGGCTGGAGGGGGTGACAGAGATAGGGAGGGGGTGTAGGGGCCGGAGGGGGTGAAAGAGATAGGGAGGGGGTGTAGGGGATGGGGGGGATGACAGAGATAGGGAGGGGGTGTTGGTGGGGGTGACAGAGATAGGGAGGGGGTGTAGGGGCTGGAGGGGGTGACAGAGATAGGGAGGGGGCGTAGGGGCTGGAGGGGGCGACAGAGATAGGGAGGGGGTGTAGGGGCTGGAGGGGGTGACAGAGATAGGGAGGGGGTGTAGGGGATGGGGGGGATGACAGAGATAGGGAGGGGGTGTAGGGGCTGGTGGGGGTGACAGAGATAGGGAGGGGGTGTAGGGGCTGGAGGGGGTGACAGAGATAGGGAGGGGGTGTAGGGGCTGGAGGGGGTGACAGAGATAGGGAGAGGGTGTAGGGGCCGGAGGGGGTGACAGAGATAGGAAGGGGGGATGGAAGGGCCAGGGTGGGGTTTCTCGATGAAGATTCTAACCTGGTGCGTGTTCATCACTGGGGAACAGGTCGTCCAGTCCATCCTTCGCAGAATCTCCTCCTTTATCATCCTGTGCACCCAGAGAGAAACATCACCGCTATGTCTCACTTTTTGACACAGTTAAGCTTCCTCTACATTTTCCCCCCATTAAACTATGGGAACAAAATTGTGAAACTTGAAAGGGTTCAGAAAAAATTCACCAGGGGATGTTGCCAGGGTTGGAGAGTTTGAGCTACAGGCAGGTGCTGAATGGTCTGGGGCTATTTTCCCTGGAGCATCGGGGGCTGAGGAGGGACATTATAGACCCCACGAGGGGCACGGACAGGGTGAATAGACAAGGTCTTTACCCCCCAGGGTGGGGTGAGTCCAAAACTAGAGGGACACAGGTTTAAGGTGAGGGGGGAGGATTTAAAAGAGACCTGAGGGGTAACTTTTTCACACAGAGGGTGGTGCGTGTATGGAATGAGCTGCCAGAGGAAGTGGTGGGGGCTGGTACAGTTACAGCATTTAAAAGGAATCTGGATGGGGACATGGATAGGAAGGGATTAGAGGGATATGGGCCGAATGCTGGGAAATGCGGATATCTGGGTCAGCATGGACGGGTTGGAGCAGAGGGTCTGTTTCCATGCTGTACAGCTCTGTGATTCTATGACAAGGACAGCACAGGGTTAGATACAGGGTAAAGCTCTCTCTACACTATTTCCCCCCCCCCCCCCATCAAACACTCCCAGGGACAGGGGCAGCATGGGGCTAGATACAGGGTAAAGCTCTCCCTACACTATTTCCCCCCCCACCTCAACAAACACTCCCAGGGCAGGGGCAGCAGGGAGTTAGATACAGAGTAAAGCTCTCTCTACACCGACACCACCCCGACCCCAGTGGAACATTCCCATGTATTGAGCCTTGATGTGTTATTTCTTGTGCCTGTGATGGGACTGTGCACTTTGCATTCAGGAATGGTGTACCTGAGATAACGCGGTGCGGAGCTGGGTGAACACAGCAGGACAAGCAGCATCAGGGGAGCAGGAAAGCTGATGTTTCGGGCCTAGACCATTCATCAGAAAACCAGTACCTAACTCTCTCTCAGTCACAGCGTACCCCATAGTGACTGATCTATTCAGTCTCTTTATTCTGCGAAATTCGGCTGGGTGGGGCAGCCCTCTCCCCTACTCAGCTGAAGTGTTTGTGAGCACCGGCTGACTGTTTGGGCCCACCTTCACTGTCCCCCGCCACCTCACCCCAGACCCCCTCCATTTAAGGTGGACCCTGAGGGATTGGGGTTGAGCTCCCTCCCCTCTCCTGGCTCTCACCGAGGGAGAGACGTCCTCGTCGAATTTCTTGATCTGGTTCATGAACTCGAGGTGCTTTTTCTCCTCCTCCAGCTGAGCGACAGCCTGCTCACTGTGCTGCAGCTTCTGCTGGGTCCCAGCCAATTCATCCCTGAGCCACTGGTTCTCCTGCACCAGCCTCCGGACCTGGGCTCGCAGCTTCTGCTTCTCCGACTCCACTGTGTTCAAGTGGGTCGACAGGGCAATAATCACCTGGGGAGTGGGGTGGCGGGGGGGAAGGGGGAAGGGGAGAGGAGGCGGGAGGAGAGTGAGGGATAGAGAGAGAGAGAGAGGGGGGGGGGGGGCAGGGAGAGAGACAGAATCTCACACACAGTCAAACAGCCAAACCTCCCATCTCCCTCTCTCCCCTCACGCCCACTCACTACCATTACTTCCTGCCCCAGATCTCTGTTTGCCACCCAGAACCCTAACAGACCTGTCCTTATTTACCTCTTCAGCCCCAGTAATGCCTGGGGGTTCCCATTGACCAGAAACTCAACTGGACTCACCACTTATACACAGGGGCTACAAGAGCAGGTCAGAGGCTGGGAATCCTGCGGCGAGTAACTCCCCTCCTGACTCCCCCCCAAAGCCTGTCCCGCCACCTACAAGGCACAAGTCAGGAGTGGGATGGAATACCCCCCACTTGCCCCTGGATGGGGGCAGCCCCAACAACACTCAAGAAGCTCGACACCATCCAGGACAAAGCAACCTCCGCTCGATCGGCACCACATCCACAAACATCCCACTCCCACCCACCCACCGACGCTCAGTCGCAGCAGTGTGTACCATCTACAAGATGCTCTGCAGAAACTCACCAAAGACCCTCAGGCAGCACCTTCCAAACCCACCACCCACTTCCATCCAGAAGGACAAGGGGCAGCAGGTTCATGGGAACACCACCCCCTACACATTCCCCTCCGAGACCCTCACCATCCCGACTTGGGAATATATCCCCGTTCCTTCAGTGTCGCTGGGTCGCAATCCCTGGAATTCCCTCCCCAAGGGGCATTGTGGGCCACCCCACAGCACATGGACTGCAGCGGTTCAGGAAGACAGCTCCACCCCCACCTTCTCAAGGGGGCAGTTAGGGACGGGGGGTAATAAATACTGGGCCCACATCCCATGAATCTCAAAAGGGGAATCTGTTCCAAACCTCTTCAAAAGTTCCTCACCCCAGGTGCTGTGACCGTCTACATTTACCAAGCGCCTGCAGCTGCCAGGAACGTGCCTCCTTACCTGAGCCTCACCGAGCCCCAGCTCGATGTTCTCGAGGGATTTCTGGAGGAGTGATGATTTCTCCTGCACCACGTTTGGGTCTTGCTCCTTGTGCAGGGAGTGGATGGTGTCGAGCAAGGAGCTGAGGATAGATGTGTGCTCGCTCCGCAGGGTTTCCAGGCCTTGGATCACAGCCTTTGTGTTCATCACTATCTCATCCTGCGTCAGTTTCTCCAGCTTCTCCTCCCTCGGACAGACCATGGTGGACATGATAGGAGCTGAGGGGGAGACGGGAAAAATCATCACAAGGTTACAGACAGATTAGAACACAGGGCTAGGCAGCTAGATTCATACAGTACACAACAGACGCTTCAGTCCAACCAGTCCATGTTCCCAATGAATCCAGCCCCATTTGTCAGCATTTGGCCCATATCCCTCTAACCCCTTCCTATCCATGTCCCCATCCAGGTGCCTTTTAAATGCTGTAACGGTACCAGCCCCCACCATTTCCTCTGGCAGCTCATTCCACACACGCACCACCCTCTGTGTGAAACAGTTACCCCTCAGGTCCCTTTTACATCCTCCCCCTATCACCTTAACCCTGTGTCCCTCTAGTTTTGGGCTCCCCCCACCCTGGGGGGAAAAGACCTTGTCTATTCACCCTATCCACGCCCCTCATGATTTTATAAACCTCTATAAGGTCACCCCCTCAGCCCCCGACGCTCCAGGGAAAATAGCCCCAGACCATTCAGCCCCTCTCTATAGCTCAAGCCCTCCAACATCCCTGTAAATCTTTTCTGAACCCTTTTGAGTTTCACAACATCCTTCTGACAGCAGGGAGACCGGGATTGAACACAGTTTTCCAGAAGTGGCCCGAACCAATGTCCTGTACAGCCCCAACATGACCCTCCCAACTCCCGATACTCAACGCACTGACCAGTAAGGGCAAGTGTCCCAAACACCTTCCTCACCGCCCTGTCCACCTGCGACTCACCAGCTGGGCAAAGAAAAGTCCTAACCCTGTCATAGCCTGTAAGAATTTAGGTTTCAATCAGATATTCTCTCATTCATCAGAACTCTGGAGAACACAGGCCAAGTCTTCTCAATCTCTCACTAAACTAATCTGGGGTTAATAAAGCGGACCTCTTGTTGTAATCCCTCTTTACACAGTGTCTCCTTCCTTAGATGAGATTCTAAAACCATGAGGGGCATGGATAGGGTGACCAGTTTCCTGGGGTGGGGGGTGTTCAAAACCAGAGGGACATAGGTTTAAGGTGAGAGGGGGAAGATTTAAAATCGACCTGAGGGGTAACTTTTTCACACAGAGGGTGGTGCGTGTGTGGAACGAGCTGCCAGAGGAAGTGGTAGGGGCTGGTGCAGTTACAGCATTTAAAAGGCACCAGGATGGGGACATGGATAGGAAGGGGTTAGAGGGATATGGGCCAAACGCAGGCAAATGGGACTGGATTAACTCAGGATATCTGCTCAGCAAGGATGGGTTGGGCCGAAGGGTCTGATTCCCTGCTGCATGATACTATTGAAAAACAGATTCCAGATGAGGTTTCGCCAAGGCTTTATATTATTGCAGCAAGACATCTTTATTCCTGCACTCGGATTCCCCTGTAATGACAGCCAGCACAGCATTTGCCGTTCTAATTGCTTGCACCACTACGGGAAAATTTAGCACGGCCAATCCACCCTAACCCCCACATCCCTAGACACTACGGGACAATTTAGCACAGCCAATCCACCCTAACCCCCACATCCCTAGACACTACGGGACAATTTAGCACGGCCAATCCACCCTAACCCGCACATCCCTGGGCACTATGGGACAATTTAGCACGGCCAATCCACCCTAACCTGCATATCCCTGGGCACTACGGGACAATTTAGCACGGCCAATCCACCCTAACCCCCACATCCCTGGGCACGATGGGACAATTTAGCACGGCCAATCCCACCCTAACCCGCACATCCCTGGACACTATGGGACAATTTAGCACGGCCAATCCACCCTAACCCACACATCCCTGGGCACTACGGGACAATTTAGCACGGGCAACCCACCCTAAACTGCACATCCCTGGGCACTACGGGACAATTTAGCACGGCCAATCCACCCTAACCTGCACATCCCTGAACACGACGGAACAATTTAGCACGGCCAATCCACCCTAACCTGTACATCCCTGGGCACTACGGGACAATTTAGCACGGCCAGCCCACCCTAACCCGCACATCCCTGGGCCCTATGGGACAATTTAGCACGGCCAATCCACCCTAACCCGCACATCCCTGGGCACTATGGGACAATTTAGCACGGCCAATCCACCCTAACCCGCACATCCCTGGGTACTATGGGACAATTTAGCACGGCCAATCCACCCTAACCCGCACATCCCTGGGCACTATGGGACAATTTAGCACGGCCAATCCACCCTAACCTGCACATCCCTGGGCACTACGGGACAATTTAGCACGGCCAACCCACCCTAACCCACACATCCCTGGGCACTATATGACAATTTAGCACGGCCAATCCACCCTAACCCGCACATCCCTGGGCACTATGGGACAATTTAGCACGGCCAATCCACCCTAACCCGCACATCCCTGGGTACTATGGGACAATTTAGCACGGCCAATCCACCCTAACCCGCACATCCCTGGGCACTATGGGACAATTTAGCACGGCCAATCCACCCTAACCTGCACATCCCTGGGCACTACGGGACAATTTAGCATGGCCAATCCACCCTAAACCGCACATCCCTGGACACTACGGGACAATTTAGCACGGCCAATCCACCATAACCAGCACATCCCTGGGCACTATGGGACAATTTAGCACGGCCAATCCACCCTAACCCGCACATCCCTGGGCACAACAGGACAATTTAACACGACCAACCCACCCTAACCTGCGCATCCCTGGGCACTATGGGACAATTTAGCACGGCCAATCCACCCTAACCCACACATCCCTGGGCACTTCGGGACAATTTAGCACGGCCAATCCACCCTAACCCGCACATCCCTGGACAATATGGGACAATTTAGCACGGCCAATCCACCCTAACCCGCACATCCCCGGACACTATGGGACAATTTAGCACGGCCAATCCCACCCTAACCCGCACATCCCTGGGCACTATGGGACAATTTAGCACGGCCAATCCACCCTAACCCGCACATCCCTGGACACTATGGGACAATTTAGCACGGCCAACCCACCCTAACCCGCACATCCCTGGGTACTACGGGACAATTTAGCACGGCCAACCCACCCTAACTTGCACATCCCTGGGCACTATGGGACAAATTAGCACGGCCAATCCACCCTAACCCGCATATCCCTGGACACTATGGGACAATTTAGCACGGCCAACCCACCCTAACCCGCACATCCCTGGGTACTACTGGACAATTTAGCACGGCCAATCCACCCTAACCCGCACATCCCTGGGCACTATGGGACAATTTAGCACGGCCAATCCACCCTAACCCGCACATCCCTGGGTGCTATGGGACAACTTAGCACGGCCAATCCACCCTAACCCGCACATCCCTGGGCACTATGGGACAATTTAGCACGGCCAATCCACCCTAACCTGCACATCCCTGGGCACTACGGGACAATTTAGCATGGCCAATCCACCCTAAACCGCACATCCCTGGACACTACGGGACAATTTAGCACGGCCAATCCACCCTAACCTGCACATCCCTGGACACTACGGGACAATTTAGCACGGCCAATCCACCATAACCAGCACATCCCTGGGCACTATGGGACAATTTAGCACGGCCAATCCACCCTAACCCGCACATCCCTGGGCACAACAGGACAATTTAACACGACCAACCCACCCTAACCTGCGCATCCCTGGGCACTATGGGACAATTTAGCACGGCCAATCCACCCTAACCCACACATCCCTGGGCACTTCGGGACAATTTAGCACGGCCAATCCACCCTAACCCGCACATCCCTGGACAATATGGGACAATTTAGCACGGCCAATCCACCCTAACCCGCACATCCCCGGACACTATGGGACAATTTAGCACAGCCAATCCCACCCTAACCCGCACATCCCTGGGCACTATGGGACAATTTAGCACGGCCAATCCACCCTAACCCGCACATCCCTGGACACTATGGGACAATTTAGCACGGCCAACCCACCCTAACCCGCACATCCCTGGGTACTACGGGACAATTTAGCACGGCCAACCCACCCTAACCTGCACATCCCTGGGCACTATGGGACAATTTAGCACGGCCAATCCACCCTAACCCGCACATCCCTGGGCACTATGGGACAAATTAGCACGGCCAATCCACCCTAACCCGCACATCCCTGGGCACTATGGGACAATTTTGCACGGCCAACCCACCCTAACCTGCACATCCCTGGGCACTATGGGTCAAATTAGCACGGCCAATCCACCCTAACCCGCACATCCCTGGGCACTACGGGACAATTTAGCACGGCCAATCCACCCTAACCTGCACATCCCTGGGCACTATGGGACAATTTAGCACGGCCAATCCACCCTAACTTGCACATCCCTGGACACTACGGAACAATTTAGCACGGCCAACCCACCCTAACCCGCACATCCCTGGGCACTACGGGACAATTTAGCACGGCCAATCCACCCTAACCTGCACATCCCTGGGACACTACAGGACAATTTAGCACGGCTAATCCACCCTAACCCGCACATCCCTGGGCACTATGGGACAATTTAGCACGGCCAACCCACCCTAACCCGCACATCCCTGGGCACTATGGGACAATTTAGCACGGCCAATCCACCCTAACCCCCACATCCCTGGGCACTACGGGACAATTTAGCACGGCCAACCCACCCTAACCCGCACATCCCTGGGCACTACGGGACAATTTAGCACGGCCAATCCACCCTAACCCCCACATCCCTGGGCACTATGGGACAATTTAGCACGGCCAATCCACCCTAACCCCCACATCCCTGGGCACTACGGGACAATTTAGCACGGCCAATCCACCCTAACCCCCACATCCCTGGGCACTATGGGACAATTTAGCACGGCCAATCCACCCTAACCCCCACATCCCTGGGCACTACGGGACAATTTAGCACGGCCAATCCACCCTAACCCCCACATCCCTGGGCACTATGGGACAAATTAGCACGGCCAATCCACCCTAACCTGCACATCCCTGGGCACTATGGGACAAATTAGCACGGCCAATCCACCCTAACCCCCACATCCCTGGGCACTATGGGACAAATTAGCACGGCCAATCCACCCTAACCTGCACATCCCTGGGCACTATGGGACAATTTAGCACGGCCAATCCACCCTAACCCGCACATCCCTGGGCACAACGGGACAATTTAGCACAGCCAATCCACCCTAACCCGCACATCCCTGGGCACTATGGGACAATTTAGCACGGCCAATCCACCCTAACCTGCACATCCCTGGGCACTACGGGACAATTTAGCATGGCCAATCCACCCTAACCCGCACATCCCTGGGCACTATGGGACAATTTAGCACGGCCAATCCACCCTAACCCGCGCATCCCTGGGCACTATGGGACAATTTAGCACGGCCAATCCACCCTAACCCGCACATCCCTGGGCACTACGGGACAATTTAGCACGGCCAATCCACCCTAACCTGCACATCCCTGGACACTATGGAACAATTTAGCACGGCCAATCCACCCTAACCTGCACATCCCTGGGCACTACGGGACAATTTAGCACGGCCAATCCCACCCTAACCTGCACATCCCTGGGCAATATGGGACAATTTAGCACGGCCAATCCACCCTAACCTGCACATCCCTGGGCACTATGGGACAATTTAGCACGGCCAATCCACCCTAACCTGCACATCCCTGGGCACTACGGGACAATTTAGCACGGCCAATCCCACCCTAACCTGCACATCCCTGGGCAATATGGGACAATTTAGCACGGCCAATCCACCCTAACCCCCACATCCCTGGACACTATGGGACAATTTAGCACGGCCAATCCACCCTAACCTGCACATCCCTGGGCACTACGGGACAATTTAGCACGGCCAATCCACCCTAACTTGCACATCCCTGGGCACTATGGGACAATTTAGCACGGCCAATCCACCCTAACCCACACATCTCTGGGCAATATGGAACAATTTAGCATGGCCAATCCACCCTAACCCGCACCTCCCTGGACACTATGGGACAATTTAGCACGGCCGATCCACCCTAACCCGCACATCCCTGGACACTATGGAACAATTTAGCATGGCCAATCCACCCTAACTTGCACATCTCTGGGCACTATTGGACAATTTAGCACGGCCAATCCACCCTAACCCGCACATCTCTGGGCAATATGGGACAATTTCGCACGGCCAATCCACCCTAACCTGCACATCCCTGGACACTATGGAACAATTTAGCACAGCCAATCCACCCTAACTTGCACATCCCTGGACACTATGGAACAATTTAGCACGGCCAATCCACCCTAACTTGCACATCCCTGGACACTATGGAACAATTTAGCACGGCCAATCCACCTAACCTGCACATCCCTGGACACTATGGAACAATTTAGCACAGCCAATCCACCCTAACTTGCACATCCCTGGACACTATGGAACAATTTAGCACGGCCAATCCACCCTAACCTGCACATCCCTGGGCACTATGGGACAAATTAGCACGGCCAATCCACCCTAACCCACACATCCCTGGGCACTATGGGACAATTTAGCACGGCCAATCCACCCTAACCTGCACATCCCGGGACACTATGGGACAAATTAGCACGGCCAATCCACCCTAACCTGCACATCCCTGGACACTACGGGACAATTTAGCACGGCCAATCCACCCTAACCTGCACATCCCTGGGACACTACAGGACAATTTAGCACGGCTAATCCACCCTAACCTGCATATCCCTGGGCATTATGGGACAATTTAGCACGGCCAACCCACCCTAAACCGCACATCCCTGGGCACTATGGGACAATTTAGCACGGCCAATCCACCCTAACCCGCACATCCCTGGGACACTACGGGACAATTTAGCACGGCCAATCCACCCTAACCTGCACATCCCTGGGCACTATGGGACAATTTAGCACGGCCAATCCACCCTAACCTGCACATCCCTGGGACACTACGGGACAATTTAGCACGGCCAATCCACCCTAACCTGCACATCCCTGGGCACTACGGGACAATTTAGCACGGCCAATCCACCCTAACCCGCACATCCCTGGGCACTATGGGACAAATTAGCACGGCCAATCCACCCTAACCTGCACATCCCTGGACACTATGGGACAATTTAGCACGGCCAATCCACCCTAACCTGCACATCCCTGGACACTATGGAACAATTTAGCACGGCTAATCCACCCTAACCTGCACATCCCTGGGCACTACGGGACAATTTAGCACGGCCAATCCACCCTAACCCGCACATCCCTGGGCATTACGGGACAATTTAGCACGGCCAATCCACCCTAACCCGCACATCCCTGGGCACTATGGGACAATTTAGCACGGCCAATCCACCCTAACCCGCACATCCCTGGGCACTATGGGACAATTTAGCACGGCCAATCCACCCTAACCCGCACATCCCTGGGCATTACGGGACAATTTAGCACGGCCAATCCACCCTAACCCGCACATCCCTGGGCACTATGGGACAATTTAGCACGGCCAATTCCACCCTAACCCGCACATCCCTGGGCACTATGGGACAATTTAGCACGGCCAATCCACCCTAACCCGCACATCCCTGGACACTATGGGACAATTTAGCACGGCCAACCCACCCTAACCCGCACATCCCTGGGCACTACGGGACAATTTAGCACGGCCAATCCACCCTAACCTGCACATCCCTGGGACACTACAGGACAATTTAGCACGGCTAATCCACCCTAACCTGCATATCCCTGGGCATTATGGGACAATTTAGCACGGCCAACCCACCCTAAACCGCACATCCCTGGGCACTATGGGACAATTTAGCACGGCCAATCCACCCTAACCCGCACATCCCTGGGACACTACGGGACAATTTAGCACGGCCAATCCACCCTAACCCCCACATCCCTGGACACTATGGGACAATTTAGCACGGCCAATCCACCCTAACCTGCACATCCCTGGGCACTATGGGACAATTTAGCACGGCCAATCACACCCTAACCTGCACATCCCTGGGCACTATGGGACAATTTAGCACGGCCAATCCACCCTAACCTGCACATCCCTGGGCACTATGGGACAATTTAGCACGGCCAATCCACCCTAACCTGCACATCCCTGGGACACTACGGGACAATTTAGCACGGCCAATCCACCCTAACCTGCACATCCCTGGGCACTACGGGACAATTTAGCACGGCCAATCCACCCTAACCCGCACATCCCTGGGCACTATGGGACAAATTAGCACGGCCAATCCACCCTAACTTGCACATCCCTGGGCACTATGGGACAATTTAGCACGGCCAATCCACCCTAACCCGCACATCCCTGGGCACTATGGGACAATTTAGCACGGCCAATCCACCCTAACCTGCACATCCCTGGACACTATGGAACAATTTAGCACGGCTAATCCACCCTAACCTGCACATCCCTGGGCACTACGGGACAATTTAGCACGGCCAATCCACCCTAACCCGCACATCCCTGGGCATTACGGGACAATTTAGCACGGCCAATCCACCCTAACCCGCACATCCCTGGGCACTATGGGACAATTTAGCACGGCCAATCCACCCTAACCCGCACATCCCTGGGCACTATGGGACAATTTAGCACGGCCAATCCACCCTAACCCGCACATCCCTGGGCACTACGGGACAATTTAGCACGGCCAATCCACCCTAACCCGCACATCCCTGGGCACTATGGGACAAATTAGCACGGCCAATCCACCCTAACTTGCACATCCCTGGGCACTATGGGACAATTTAGCACGGCCAATCCACCCTAACCCGCACATCCCTGGGCACTATGGGACAATTTAGCACGGCCAATCCACCCTAACCTGCACATCCCTGGACACTATGGAACAATTTAGCACGGCTAATCCACCCTAACCTGCACATCCCTGGGCACTACGGGACAATTTAGCACGGCCAATCCACCCTAACCCGCACATCCCTGGGCATTACGGGACAATTTAGCACGGCCAATCCACCCTAACCCGCACATCCCTGGGCACTATGGGACAATTTAGCACGGCCAATTCCACCCTAACCCGCACATCCCTGGGCACTATGGGACAATTTAGCACGGCCAATCCACCCTAACCCGCACATCCCTGGACACTATGGGACAATTTAGCACGGCCAACCCACCCTAACCCGCACATCCCTGGGCACTACGGGACAATTTAGCACGGCCAATCCACCCTAACCCGCACATCCCTGGGCACTACGGGACAATTTAGCACGGCCAGTCCACCCTAACCTGCACATCCCTGGGCACTACGGGACAATTTAGCACGGCCAATCCACCCTAACCCGCACATCCCTGGGCACTATGGGACAATTTAGCACGGCCAATCCACCCTAACCTGCACATCCCTGGACACTATGGGACAATTTAGCACGGCCAACCCACCCTAACCTGCACATCCCTGGGCACTATGGGACAATTTAGCACGGCCAATCCACCCTAACCCGCACATCCCTGGGCACTATGGGACAATTTAGCACGGCCAACCCACCCTAACCCCCACATCCCTGGGCCCTATGGGACAATTTAGCACGGCCAATCCACCCTAACCCGCACATCCCTGGACACTATGGGACAATTTAGCACGGCCAATCCACCCTAACCCGCACATCCCTGGGCACTACGGGACAATTTAGCACGGCCAATCCACCCTAACCCGCACATCCCTGGGCACTATGGGACAATTTAGCACGGCCAATCCACCCTAACCCGCACATCCCTGGACACTATGGGACAATTTAGCACGGCCAATCCACCCTAACCTGCACATCCCTGGACACTATGGGACAATTTAGCACGGCCAATCCACCCTAACCCGCACATCCCTGGGCACTACGGGACAATTTAGCACGGCCAATCCACCCTAACCCGCACATCCCTGGGCACTACGGGACAATTTAGCACGGCCAACCCACCCTAACCCGCACATCCCTGGGCACTACGGGACAATTTAGCACGGCCAACCCACCCTAACCCGCACATCCCTGGGCACTACGGGACAATTTAGCACGGCCAATCCACCCTAACCCGCACATCCCTGGGCACTACGGGACAATTTAGCACGGCCAACCCACCCTAACCTGCACATCCCTGGGCACTACGGGACAATTTAGCACGGCCAATCCACCCTAACCCGCACACCTTTGGACTGTGGGAGGAAACCAGAGCACCTGGTGGAAACCCACGCAGACACAGGGAGAATGTGCAAACTCCACACAGTGTCCCGAGGGTGGATTGAACCCGCCTCCCTGGCGCCGTGAGGCATCAGTGTTAACCCCTGAGCCACCGCGCTATTGATTCAACCAAAAGCAGCTCACTTGTCCTTGCAGTCCTGGCAATATGCTTTTCTCCGCTTAGCTCATATCCAACACCCCCTTCCTGACCCTTGATCGAGTCTGTCCCCTTCACATTCCAGGCCCGAACCACTCGTTGAGTTTTATTCTGTTCACGTTTCTCCTTCGCTCACTGTTTGTTCCCTGTCTCCTCCCATCTACGCGCCTCTTGTTCTCAATCTTTCTACCATGGGGGACGGGGCAGCAAAAGTGGGCAGTGGGTGGCAGGGGCTGGGTTTTGTGTTACAATTCTTTAAGATGCTGGTTAGACCCCAGCTGCAGCGCTGTGTGCAGTTCTGGATGTAACACAGTCTGTAACAAAGATGAGAAAACATTTGTGAGCGCAGGCGGGAATGGACCCAGAGATGAGGGACATCATTGGTGAGGGCCCATGGTGAAGACGGGACTTCGAGAGGCGGTGAATTGGTTGAGGTTTTTCAAATTATGTGCAAGCAGCGCAGGGAGAAACTATTCCATCAGTAAACTGATCTAGAACAAAGGGGGAGGGCACAGATTGAAATTGATGTGCAGAAAGGTGATAAGAGGAAAAGAAACTTATTCGCTCAGTGAGTGGTTAAGGGTCGGGAATGCACTGCCTGGAAGTTCGGTAGAGGCAGGTTCGATTAAAGGGGCATTGGGGGTTATTTGGTGAGGCGTGGAGTGCAGGGATACGGGGGGAGCAGGGGTTTGGGCACTGGGTAGCGATTGTCGCTTGACAGTGCGGGCAGAATGGGCTGAATGGCCTCCTCCTGGGATTTTGAGCACCTCGATCAAATCTCCCCGGGTCTCACAGCCACATCTGTTCGGATGACCACAGGCCATGAGAAACAGGTGGAGGTTCAAGGACCCCCGCGGTTCGTCTGAACAAACTGAAGCAGGGATCTGGCTGGAAAGAAGGACCAGGCTCGGCTGCAGTGCATCCCGTTGTCGATGACCCCATTTCAAAGAGAGAAGTGGGCAGCACAATTCCCATCACAGTGGGATAGACGTTTTTCCCAGCTCCGAGCCTCTTTTGGTAGGGAGGGGGGCTGACATTGTTCCTGCACAAAAACACCCCCACCCTCCACCCAAACCTCCTCACTTGTGCTTGCACCAGGGGCCAGACCAAGGGGACATTGGCCGATACAGCTGCCCCCGGTTTCCACACACACAACCATCCCGGGCCCTGGCTGCTGCAGTTCCAGAGACCGCCACCGAGCGGCAGCAACGCTCCACGGATCCCCCAGACGCAATGCGGAGCTGCAAACGCAGTGAAAGGGAAGATTATTAAACATGAACCGCAAAGGAAACGCTTCCCCCATCAGGAAACACAAGGCATTTACATCGCTGCTATTACAAGTTTATTCCTTTAAGGCGAATTCACAAACTCCCCATTAATTATTTTGCTTTTTAGAAACCAATAATTATTTGCAAAACGCAGCAGAATAAAAGTCTCTGCAGGTATGAGCTTTATTGAAAATTAAGTTAAAATATTTGTGCGAGCATCAAGCGTCAGAAAGGACAATGAAGCGTGGTCTGGACAGAGCACAGCCTGGAGATATACGTGCCCAGGTCATTCAAACCAAAACGCAACCAGGAGACAGCACCGGGGAGATTGTATTTACACTCAGACAGAAACACAGTGGGGCAGGAGGAGAGAGAGAGAGACAGGGAGGGGGAATAGAGAGACAGAGAGAGAGAGAGACAGGGAGGGGGAATAGAGAGACAGAGAGAGAGAGAGAGAGACAGGGAGGGGGAATAGAGAGACAGAGAGAGGGAGAGAGACAGGGAGGGGGAATAGAGAGACACAGAGAGAGAGAGAGAGACAGGGAGGGGGAATAGAGAGAGAGAGAGAGAGACAGGGAGGGGGAATAGAGAGAGAGAGAGAGACAGGGAGGGGGAATAGAGACAGAGGGAAGGCCACACACAGGGAGGGGGAATAGAGAGAGAGAGAGAGAGACAGGGAGGGGGAATAGAGAGAGAGAGAGACAGGGAAGGGGAATCGAGAGAGAGAGAGAGACAGGGAGGGGGAATAGAGACAGAGAGAGAGAGAGACAGGGAGGGGGAATAGAGAGACAGGGAGGGGGAATAGAGAGACACAGAGAGAGAGAGAGACAGGGAGGGGGAATAGAGAGAGAGAGACAGGGAGGGGGAATAGAGAGACAGGGAGGGGGAATAGAGAGACAGAGAGAGGGAGAGAGACAGGGAGGGGGAATAGAGAGACAGGGAGGGGGAATAGAGAGAGAGAGAGAGAGAGAGAGACAGGGAGGGGGAATAGAGAGCGAGAGAGAGAGAGAGACAGGGAGGGGGAATAGAGACAGAGGGAAGGCCACACACAGGGAGGGGGAATAGAGAGAGAGA
Organism: Stegostoma tigrinum; assembly: GCF_030684315.1. Taxonomy (NCBI): domain Eukaryota; kingdom Metazoa; phylum Chordata; class Chondrichthyes; order Orectolobiformes; family Stegostomatidae; genus Stegostoma; species Stegostoma tigrinum. Next base: position 3,987,122 of record NC_081395.1, on the reverse strand, counting down.
GAGAGACGGGGAGGGGGAATAGAGAGCGAGAGAGAGAGACAGGGAGGGGGAATAGAGAGAGAGAGAGAGACGGGGAGGGGGAATAGAGAGCGAGAGAGAGAGACAGGGAGGGAGAATAGAGAGAGAGAGAGAGACGGGGAGGGGGAATAGAGAGCGAGAGAGAGAGAGAGAGAACCGGGCAAACAGGCAGAGAAACAGGGGGAGAGAAGTGAACAGAGAGACACAGGGAGAGAATAAGACAAGGTTTAGAGGCAGAGGGGACAGAAACAGAGGAGACGGAGAAAGACACACAAACACACACACACACACACACGCAGACACACACACACACACAGCAGAGTCACAGGAAAAGATGGGGAGATAGAGTAAGAGAGAGAGGGAGAGGAGAGACAGATAGACAGATACACACACAGAGATAGATAGAAAGACACACCAAGACAGCTGCTGAGGAATAACCAGCGAATCAGAAAGGCAGTTACAGTGGATGTAGAAAAAGAGTGATTTTACCTTTAGGGGCTGGCTGACAGATGGCAGTCTGAGGAAAGGTACTGACAATGAATCCCTGGCTCAGTGCTGCTGGAGATTGTCCCCAACAATTCAGCAACGGCTTGGTATCCCGTTACCTCCTGCTCACAGAGGCTCAGGCTGCAAACTCCTCCGACATGAGTGACCTCTGCAGCATCCCTCTGTTTCTCTCCCACTCCCTGGCTCCCTGTCGGGGGTGGGGGGGGGGGGGGGGGTGAACAATGACGTGACTTCAATGATTTTAATTTCCCACAATCCACACACAGACTGACATCACCCAGCTCTCCAACATCAGATGGTTTTCACACTGTCCCAGCCTGAGCAAACGACCACTTTAAAACGGATTGGGGCCTGAAAGCAGACTGACCAGCTGGTTTTCTACAGGAGAAGCCAATCTCCACATCAGAGCAAGGAGCTGGATTGGAAGGGGATAATTGGCTGACAGAGACACATGGATTCAGGGAGAGTGTGGTGGGACAGGCTGCACCCTGACATTCCCTGGATTCAGGCCGGTTCACCTAGCTCCCCCTTCGGAGGGGGAATAATTCCGATCCACTCCGTCCAAACCTTTAATCACCTTCATCCCCTCCATTAGGTCACCCTTTAAGCTCTCACACTCCATGGAATACAAATCCTCATTTACTTTCATCCTGGTTTTCAGATCCATCCAGCTCACTCAGTCCTCATTCACCCCTCTGTCTCCATCCCTGTCTCTGTCACCTCCTCCAGCCCCTACACCCCCTCCCTATCTCTGTCACCCCCTCCAGCCCCTACACCCCCTCCCCTATCTCTGTAACCCCCTCCAGCCCCTACACCCCCTCCCTATCACTGACATCCCCTCCAGCCCCTACACCCCCTCTCCATCTCTGTCACCTCCTCCAGCCCCTACATCCCCTCTCCATCTCTGTAACCCCCTCCAGCCCCTACACCCCCTCCCTATCACTGTCACCTCCTCCAGCCCCTGCACCCCCTCTGTATCTCTGTAAACCCCTCCAGCCCCTCCCTATCTCTGTAACCCCCTCCAGCCCCTACACCCCCTCCGTATCTCTGTCACTCCCCATACCCCTACACCCCCTCCCTATCTCTGTCACCCCCTCCAGCCCCTACACCCCCTCCCCTATCTCTGTAACCCCCTCCAGCCCCTACACCCCCTCCCTATCTCTGTCACCCCCTCCATCCCCTACACCCCCTCCCTATCTCTGTAACCCCCTCCATCCCCTACACCCCCTCCCTATCTGTGTCACCCCCTCCATCCCCCTACACCCCCTCCCTCTCTCTGTAACCCCCTCCAGCCCCTACACCCCCTCCCTATCTCTGTAACCCCCTCCAGCCCTACACCCCCTCCCTATCTCTGTAACCCCCTCCAGCCCCTACACCCCCACCCTATCTCTGTCACCCCCTCCAGCCCCTACACCCTCTCCCTATCTCTGTAACACCCTCCAGCCCCTACACCCCCTCCCTAACTCTGTAACCCCCTCCAGCCCCTACACCCCCTCCCTATCTCTGTAACCCCCTCCATCCCCTACACCCCCTCCCTATCTCTGTAACCCCCCCATCCCCCTACACCCCTCTCCCTATCTCTGTAACCCCCTCCAGCCCCTACACCCCCTCCCTATCTCTGTAACCCCCTCCAGTCCCTACACACCCCTCCCTATCTCTGTCAACCCCCTTCATCCCCTACACCCTCTCCCTATCTCTGGAACCCCCTACACCCCCTCCCTATCTCTGTCACCCACTCCAGAACCTGTGAAATAAATATTTTCAGATGCTCCCTGTTGGATTGTGGGGAAAGCAGCAGCTCAATTGTCACACAGCAAGATCCCATGGATGGCAATGTGGGAATGACCCGGTTCATCTGTTTTTAGTGATATTGGTCGAGGGAGCAATATTGGCATCAGGGCCTGGGGACAACTCCCCCCCCCCACCCCCGACTCTTCTTCCGAGAATGGCTGTGGGATAGTGACAGATTGAAATCAAGTTTTAGTGAGTTACAGCTCGAGCAGTTTGAAAGTCAGGGAGGTAATGGCCTCGTGGTATTTTCTGGGCCTGTTAATCCAGAGACCCAGGACTCAAATCCTGGCCCAGCGGATGGTTGAATAAAACATCTGGAATTAAGAGTCTAGTGATGACCATGAATCTGCTGGTGATTGTTGTGAAAAACACATCGGGTTCACTAATGTCCTGTAGGCAAGGAAACTGCCCTCTTTACCTGGTCTGGGCCTACATGTGACTCCAGACCCACAGCAATGTGACTGACTTTTAACTGCCCCTCTGGGAAATTAGGGATGGACAATAAATGCTGCCTGGCCAGCGATGTCCACATCCCATTAATGATTTTTATTTTAAAGTGTATAAATTGAAGCAACTTGAAATGGATAGAAGGTGGAGGCGAAATTCCAAAAAGTATAAAAACACAGAAAATGGATTTGAATTGCAGAGGGGAAGAGAGAGAGAGAATGAAGTGTAAAACACTGTGTTTATAGAGAAAGACGGATGTTGGTGCAGGGGTCAGTGGGGAAATCCGAGTTGTGGTCTGAAATCCAATAAGAAAATGTCTCACAATTGGAGAAAATTACCGCTGATGGTGGAATCTGTGCTGAAAACAAAGGCTGGTGATCACAGAGGTCAGGCAGCTTCCATGTAGAGAGACAGCAAGCTAATGTTCCGAGTCTAGATGATTCTTTATCAAAACTGATGTAAGGTGTGGGGGTTTGAGGAGCAGCATTTATGCGGTAGCTTGGTGGGATGAAGTGCTGGAGGAGATAGTTCAAACTGAGGGATCGGAAGGTGAGGTTGGCAGAACAATGGTGTGTCTAATGGTCAGACGGGGATGGGGTGGAGGGCAGTGAGGATGTGGTGACAGAGAATGTGAGAAAGAAAGGGGAGGTATGGGAGTTGGTTCTCAATTTGAAGGAGCTGAACTCAATATTGAAGTCCGGAAGGCTGTAACGTGCCTGGTCTAAAGATGAGATAACATGGTGTAGAGCTGGAGGAATGTCGCAGGCCGGGCAGCATCGGGGGAGCAGGAAAGCTGATGTTTTAGGTTCAGGTCCCAACTCAAAACGTCAGCTTTCTTGCTCCTCTGATGCTGCCTGGCCTGCTGTGTTCCTCCAGCTCCACGCTGTCACTGATCTCTGACTCCAGCACCGGCAGTTCTTACTATCTCTGGTCTGAAGATGAGATGTTGTTCCTCCAGTTAGCGCTGAGATTCACCGGAGTACTGCAGCATGCCCAGGACAGACACACAGGCCACACAAGCAGGATGCTGTGTTAAAACGACTGGCTATGGGAAGGTGATAATGGGAACTGTAGATGCTGGAGAATCCAAGATAATAAAATGTGAGGCTGGATGAACACAGCAGGCCAAGCAGCATCTCAGGAGCACAAAAGCTGACGTTTCAGGCCTAGACCCTTCATCAGAGAGGGGGATGGGGTGAGGATTCTGGAAAAAATAGGGAGAGAGGGGGAGGCGGACCGAAGATGGAGAGAAAAGAAGATAGGTGGAGAGGAGAGTATAGGTGGGGAGGTAGGGAGGGGATAGGTCAGTCCAGGGAAGACGGACAGGTCAACGAGGTGGGATGAGGTTAGTAGGTAGGAGATGGAGGTGCGGCTTGTGGTGGGAGGAAGGGATGGGTGAGAGGAAGAACTGGTTAGGGAGGCAGAGACAGGTTGGACTGGTTTTGGGATGCAGTGGGTGGAGGGGACGAACTGGGCTGGTTGTGTGGTGCAGTGGGGGGAGGGGACGAACTGGGCTGGTTTTGGGATGCGGTGGGGGAAGGGGAGATTTTGAAGCTGGTGAAGTCCACATTGATACCATTGGGCTGCAGGGTTCCCAAGCGGAATATGAGCTGCCGTTCCTGCAACCTTCGGGTGGCATCATTGTGGCACTGCAGGAGGCCCATGATGGACATGTCATCTAAAGAATGGGAGGGGGAGTGGAAATGGTTTGTGACTGGGAGGTGCAGTTGTTTATTGCGAACCGAGCGGAGGTGTTCTGCAAAGCGGTCCCCAAGCCACTGCTTGGTTTCCCCAATGTAGAGGAAGCCACACCGGGTACAGTGGATGCAGTATTACACATTGGCAGACATGCAGGTGAACCTCTGTTTAATGTGGAAAGTCATCTTGGGGCCCGGGATAGGGGTGAGGGAGGAGGTGTGGGGGCAAGTGTAGCATTTCCTGCGGTTGCAGGGGAAGGTGCCAGGTGTGGTGGGGTTGGAGGGCAGTGTGGAGCGAATAAGGGAGTCACGGAGAGAGTGGTCTCTCCGGAAAGCAGACAAGGGTGGGGATGGAAAAATGTCTTGGGTGGTGGGGTCGGATTGTAGATGGCGGAAGTGTCGGAGGATGATGCATTGTATCCGGAGGTTGGTGGGGTGGTGTGTGCGAACGAGTGGGATCCTCTTTGGGCGGTTGTGGCGGGGGTGGGGTGTGAGGGATGTGTTGCGGGAAATGCGGGAGACACGGTCAAAGGCGTTCTCGACCACTGTGGGGGGAAAGTTGCGGTCCTTAAAGAACTTGGACATCTGGGATGTGCAGGAGTGGAATGCCTCATCGTGGGAGCAGATGCGGTGGAGGTGGAGGAATTGGGAATAGGGGATGGAATTTTTGCAGGAGGGTGGGTGGGAGGAGGTGTATTCTAGGTAGCTGTGGGAGTCGGTGGGCTTGAAATGGACATCAGTTACAAGCTGGTTGCCTGAGATGGAGACTGAGAGGTCCAGGAAGGTGAGGGATGTGCTGGAGATGGCCCAGGTGAACTGAAGGTTGGGGTGGAAGGTGTTGGTGAAGTGGATGAACTGTTCGAGCTCCTCTGGGGAGCAAGAGGCGGCGCTGATACAGTCATCAATGTAACGGAGGAAGAGGTGGGGTTTGGGGCCTGTGTAGGTGCGGAAGAGGGACTGTTCCACGTAACCTACAAAGAGGCAGGCATGGCTGGGGCCCATGCGGGTGCCCATGGCCACCCCCTTAGTCTGTAGGAAATGGAAGGAATCGAAAGAGAAGTTGTTGAGGGTGAGGACGAGTTCGGCTAGGCGGATGAGGGTGTCGGTGGAGGGGGACTGGTCGGGCCTGCGGGACAGGAAGAAGCGGAGGGCCTTGAGGCCATCTGCATGTGGAATGCAGGTGTATAGGGACTGGACGTCCATGGTGAAAATGAGGTGTTGGGGGCCAGGGAATTGGAAGTCCTGGATGAGGTGGAGGGCGTGGGTGGTGTCACGGACGTAGGTAGGGAGTTCCTGGACCAAAGGGGAGAAGATTGAGTCCAGATAGGTGGAGATGAGTTCGGTGGGCCAGGAGCAGGCTGAGACGATGGGTCGACCAGGGCAGGCAGGTTTGTGGATTTTGGGAAGGAGATAGAAACGGGCCGTGCGGGGTTGGGGAACAATGAGGTTGGAGGCTGTGGGTGGGAGGTCCCCTGAGGTGATGAGGTCGTGAATGGTGTTGGAGATGATGGTTTGGTGCTCGGGTGTGGGGTCATGATCGAGGGGGCGGTAGGAGGTGGTGTCGGAGAGTTGGCGTCTGCCCTCAGCGAAGTAGAGGTCAATGCACCATACTACCACTGCGCCACCCTTGTCTGCGGGTTTGATGGTGAGGTTGGGGTTGGAGCGGAGGGAGCGGAGGGCTGCCCGTTCTGCGGGGGAGAGGTTGGAGTGGGTGAGAGGGGTGGAGAGGTTGAGGCGGTTAATGTCTCTACGGCAGTTGGAGATGAAGAGGTCGAGGGAGGTTAGGAGGCCTGGGGGTGGTGTCCAGGAGGAGGACTTGTGCTGGAAGAGGGTGAAGGGGTCAGTGGAGGGAGGGTTGGGTTCCCGGTTGAAGAAGTAGGCGTGGAGGCGAAGACGGTGGAAAAACTGCTCTATGTCCAATCGTGACTGGTATTGGTTGATGTGTGGTTGTAGGGGGACAAAGGTGAGCCCCTTCCTGAGGACTGACCGTTCGTCCTCAGTCAGTGGGAGGTCTGGCGGGAAGGTGAACATGCGGCAGGGCTCAGTGTGGCTGTCTCCTCTGGGGTTGCTGGCTGTGGGCGGAGCGATGAGGTAGTCGGCCGTGGGCGGGGTTCCGTCGGCTGTGGGCGGGGTTCCGTCGGCCGTGGGCAGGGTTCCATCGGCTGTGGGCGGGGTTCCGTCGGCCGTGGGCAGGGTTCCATCGGCTGTGGGCGGGGTTCCGTCGGCCGTGGGCGGGGTTCCGTCGGCTGTGGGCGGGGTTCCGTCGGCTGTGGGCGGGGTTCCGTCGGCCGTAGGCGGGGTTCCGTCGGCCGTGGGCAGGGTTCCGTCGGCTGTGGGCGGGGTTCCGTCGGCCGTGGGCGGGGTTCCGTTCGCGGTTGGAGGATCGGGGTGGGCGGCAGCAGCTGCGGTTCGGGTGGTGTGTGAGGTGTTGTACCTGGAAGCGGAGGCCACCTTCGGTCCGCCTCCCCCTCTCTCCCTATTTATTCCAGTTCCCTCACCCCATCCCCCTCTCTGATGAAGGGTCTAGGCCCGAAACGTCAGCTTTTGTGCTCCTGAGATGCTGCTGGTCCTGCTGTGTTCATCCAGCCTCACATTTTATTATCTTGGCTATGGGAAGGTCTCAGTTTGCACAGGCCCAGCCAAAATTGGAGGAAAAGGAATGTGGAGAAAATAGTACAACCAGTGAATTACAGACAATAAGACAATTGGTGCAGGAGTAGGCCATTCGGCCCTTTGAGCCAGCACCACCATTCATTATCCTGTCACAATCAGTATCCTGTTCCTGCCTTAACCCCATAACCCTTGATTCCACTATCTTTAAGAGCTCTGTCTATCTCTTTCTTGAAAGTATCCAGAGAGTTGGCCTCCACTGCCTTCTGGGGCAGAGCATTCCATATGTCCACCACTCTCTGGGTGAAGAAGTTTTTCCTCAACTCTGTTCTAAATGGCCTACCCCTTATTTTTAAACTGTGTCCTCTGGTTCTGGACTCACCAAAAGAGACCTAACCATCGCTCATACAGAGTAAGCAGACAGGTAAAGCACAAGAAATTTACACTTCACTGGCAAAGCAGATTTTCTGAAGAAGGGTCTAGGCCCAAAACCTCAGCTGTCCTGCCCCTCTGATGCTGTTTGGCCTGCCGTGTTCATCCACCTCTGCACCTTGTTATCTCTTTCTACAAATCATGATGCTTTGAATACAGCTGTACTTACTGCATACAGCACAGAATCTGTACAGTGTCGAAGCAGGCCATTTGGCCTGTCAAGTCCACGCTGCCCCTTGGAAGAGCATCCCACCCAGACCCATCCCCATAATCCTGCATTCCGATGGCTAACCTGCACATCCCTGGGCACTACGGGACAATTTAGCACGGCCAACCCACCCTAACCCGCACATCCCTGGGCACTATGGGACAATTTAGCACGGCCAATCCACCGTAACCCTCACATCCCTGGGCACTATGGGACAATTTAGCACGGCCAATCCACCCTAACCCGCACATCCCTGGGCACTATGGGACAATTTAGCACGGCCAATCCACCCTAACCCTCACATCCCTGGGCACTATGGGACAATTTAGCACGGCCAACCCACCCTAACCTGCACATCCCTGGTCACTATGGGACAATTTAGCACGGCCAACCCACCCTAACCTGCACATCCCTGGGCACTATGGGACAATTTAGCACGGCCAGCCCACCCTAACCCGCACATCCCTGGGCACTACGGGACAATTTAGCACAGCCAAACCCCCCTAACCTGCACATCCCTGGGCACTATGGGACAATTTAGCACGGCCAGCCCACCCTAACCTGCACATCCCTGGGCACTATGGGACACTTTAGCACAGCCAATCCACCCTAACCTGCACATCCCTGGGCACTACGGGACAATTTAGCACGGCCAACCCACCCTAACCCGCACATATTTCAGCCGTGGGGAAAAACAAACAGCACCCAGAGGAAACTCACGCAGACATAGGGAGACTGTGTCTGTGCTGTTTGCACAGTCGCATGAGGGTGGAATCAAACCCTGGTCCCTGATGTGCAGTTGTAACCATTGCGCCACCACACTGTCCTTAATGAGATTGTTCACAGAGAAATTTAAAAACTCACGACTTTCAGAGCAACATAGAAGATAGGTACAGGAGGCAGCCATTCGGCGTTCGGGCCTGCTGTATCGCAATGATGGCTGATCATCCAGCTCTACAGCCTAATTCTGTTTTCTTCCCATCACCTTTGATCCCATTCTCCCCCAGGGCTGTATCTCGTCGCCTCTTGAGTACATTCAATGTTTTGGCAGCAACTCCTTCCTGTGGGAATGAATTCCACAGGCTCACTGCTCTCTGGGTGAAGAAATGTCTCCTCATCGCCATCCTAAATGGTGCAGCCCGAATCCTCAGGCTGTGACACCACTACCCTCCCGGACACACCCACCATCGGGAACATCCTCCCTGCATCGATGCTGTCCTCATCATGAGGGCTAAAGGGTCACAACTATTGATAAACTTCAGCCATTGGTGCTGTGTATCAGCTAATCCACTAAAAAAACACCCTTCTTGGTCCCCCTCCAATGTGGACAGGATGGAGACTGGGGGATTGAGAGGAAAGTGAGAAGCTGAGGGAAGGAACAGAAAACAGGGTATAACATTGGCACTGTGGCTCCATGGCTCACAGCACCAGGGACACAGGTTTGATTCTTCTCTCAGAAGAAGGTCCACGTGGAGTTTGCACACTCTCCCTGTGTCTGCGTGGGGTTCCTCCGACTGCTCCGGTTTCCTCCCACAGTCAAAGATGTGCAGGTTAGGGTGGCTTGGCCATGGGAAATGCAGGGTTACAGTGGTAGGGCATAACCTGATGGGCCGATTGGACTGATTCCGCACTCTAGGGTTTCTATGAAACCAGCAACGGTTCTGAAAGCTTGTGTTTTTCAAATAAGCCTGTGGGAATGTGACCTGGTGCTGTGTGATCTCTGACCTTTTCCAACCCTGGTACCTCCACAGAATGTTGGGAGAGAGAAACTCAGGGGGGAGTTTTTTAAGATTAGATTCCTTAAAGTGTGGAAACAGGCCCTTCGGCCCAACAAGTCCACACCTCCCCTTGGAGCATCCCACCCAGACCCATCCCCCTATGACCCACACACCCGTGAACACTGTGGGACAATTTAGCATGGCCAATCCACCGAGCCTGCACATCTTTGGACTGTGAGAGGAAACAGAGCACCCAGAGGGAACCCAGGCAGGCATGGGGACAATGTGCAAACTCCACACAGATAGTCACCCGAGGCTGGAATTGAACCCAGGTCCCTGGTGCTGTGAGGCTAACCACTGAGCCTCCGGGCCACCCCGATGCTCCTGATGTTGCAGCTCGTCAGAATGAGTCCAAAAAGCAAACTCTAAAAGATTGGGCACCGCAACTAAAGTGAGTTACCAGACGGAAACAGTGCTTTGAGTGCAGGAGGAAGGTGAGAGAGATCAATGGGATTTTGACTAAAGAGAAGATAATCCCTTTTTCTTCAAAAGGAGAATTCCAAGACCTGAAGTATACCAAAGGATACAAAAACTCTTTTACTGGAGAAAGATTTAGTTTTCCCTTCAGAGCATTTGATGAAAACCCAACATGGTGTCAAACAGGACAGGGAGATAGTCCAACTGGAGTATGACTTGTCTATATGACTGCTGTGGGAGGATATTTAAGCAATTACATGTCGATGGGGTGGAATGTTTTAATAGAAATGAAAGTCAACGCTGTGCCGAAGATGGTGGGAAGTCTGAGTGAGGCCAAAGAGATGGAAGGGAGAGCCAAAAGCGTTGGAGAAACTCAGCAGGTCTGGCAGCATCTGCAGACAAAGACAAGAGACAAACAGCCAACACGCAGATCTGAAGAGCAGTCACTCTGCCTTTCCCCACAGGCGCTAGCAGAACGACTGAGTATCTCCAGCACTCGCTGCTTTTAGTCCAGATCTACAGCATCAACACTATGTTACATTTGTTTAGGGATGGGCTACAGCATAGGTGAAACAAGGTCCATCACTGCAGGTCATGACAATCCCCCAGGGGAACTGAAGTTCAGTTTAAAAATGACGAGAGATTAAAAGGAGAATTTGACATGTCCAGGACAAATATTCATTCATGGCATGTCGCTGGCTGGGCTAGTATTTATTGTCCCATCCCTAATTGCCCAGATGGGCAGTCCAGAGTCAACCACATTGCTGTGGGTCTGGAGTCACATGTCGGCCCAGACCAGGTAACGATGGCAGTTTCCTTCCCCCAAAGGACATTAGTGAACCAGATGGGGTTTTACTGATAATTGACAATGGATTCATTAGATTCTTAATTCCAGATATTTATTGAAATTAATTTCCGCCATCTGCTATAGCAGGATTCGAACACAGGTCCCCAGAAGATTACCTGGGTCTGGATGTGAGTTTGCTCGCTGAGCTGGAAGGTTAGTTTTCAGACGTTTCGTCACTTTTTTTTATTTGAAAAAATATACTTTATTCATAAGATGTACAAAAATGAAACATATTTATACACCTACCCAGTCATGCAAGCTGCTCTGGGTTACCCAGGGGGTACATACACCAACTAAAGGAAAAAAAAGAAGAAAAAAACAAAGCAAAGAAAATACCCCGGCGGTTGTCACCCCGCACAGTCCCCGTTGGTCCCCTGACCAGTTGGGGAAGGCACCAGCTGGGCCCAGTTACCAGATAGGGCCCTTTTTTCTATTCTGGATGAGGGGGTTCATACCGTGGTCTTTCCCCACCGCACCTTGGCGGCGGCTGCCCCAAGCTTTAGCGCATCCCTCAGCACGTAGCCCTGGACCTTGGAGTGCGCCAGTCTGCAACACTCGGTCGGGGTCAGTTCTTTCAGCTGGCAGACCAGCAAGTTGCGGGCAGACCAAAGAGCGTCTTTCACCGCATTGATGGTCCTCCAGGCGCAGTTGATGTTGGTCTCGGTGTGCGTCCCGGGAAACAGCCCGTAGAGCACAGAGTCCCGCGTCACGGAGCTGCTCGGGACGAACCTCGACAAATACCACTGCATTCCCCTCCTGCGCATGATCACCTCCTTCTGGAGTGTGCCTGACAGTCTCGGTCCCCCCCACCGCAGCCGCCTCGAGGGCAGCGTGCGGTGGCGCAGAGATTCCGTGCATGCATAAAGGATCTCACTGGCAGAGCCCCTCTCACCGCCAGCCAAGCAATGTCCTTGTGCTTGTTTGAAAGTTCTGGCGATGAGGCATTCTGCCAAATGACTTTGGCAGTCTGCGTGGGGAACCACACGACGGGATCCACCCTCTCCTTTCCCTGAAGGCTCCCGAGGATACTACGTGCTGACCACTGCCTGACGGCCTTGTGGTCAAAGGTGTTTCCCTTCAAATATTTCTCCACAAAGGACAGGTGGTATGGGACGGTCCAACTACTCGGAGCGTTCCGCGGCAACGAGGCCAGGCCCATCCTTCGCAACACCGGGGACAGGTAGAACCTCAGTAAGTAGTGACACTTGGTGTTTGCCTACTGACACTTGATGTTTGCCTACTGAGGATCTATGCACAGCTTGATGCAGCCGCACACAAAGGTAGCCATCAGGGAGAGGGTGGCGTTCAGTACGCCCGTTCCCCCATTTTCCAGGTCTTTGTACAGGGTGTCCCTGCGGATCCGGTCCATCCTCGACCCCCAAATGAAGTGGAAGATGGCCTGGGTGACCGCAGCGGCGCAGTTCCAGGGAATAGGCCAGGCCTGCGCCACATACAACAGTAGCGAAAGCCTCTCGCACCTGACAACCAGGTTCTTACCTGCGATGGAGAGGGACCGGAGCGTCCACCTGCCCAGCTTCTGCTTCAATTTGGTGATACACTCCTCCCAAGTCTTAGTGCACGCCCCAGCTCCACCAAACCAAACACCCGGCACCTTCAGGTAGTCTGTCCTGATGGTGAAGGGGATGAAGGAGCGGTCGTCCCAGTTCCCGAAGAACATGACCTCGCTCTTACCCCTATTGACTTTGGCACCCGAGGCCAGTTCAAACTGGCCGCAGATGTCCAACAGCCTACTCACCGACCGACGATCGGTGCAGAAGACGGCAACATCGTCCATGTACAGGGAGGTCTTTACCTGAAGTCCTCCGCTGCCTGGGATAGTCACGCCCTTCAGGCTCACGTCCTTCCTGATGGAGGCGGCGAAGGGCTCCACACAGCACACGAACAAGGCAGGAGAGAGCGGGCAGCCCTGCCTGACTCCAGATCTGACAGGAAAACTGTCCGATTCCCACCCGTTGATCGAGACTGCGCTAACGATGTTGGTGTAGACCAGCCGGATCCAATTGCGGATGCCCTCCCCGAACCCCAATTTGGAGAGGACGTCCCTCATGTAAGCATGAGAGACCCTGTCGAAGGCCTTCTCCTGGTCCAGGCTGACGAGGCAGGTATCCACCCGCCTGTCCTGTACGTAGGCGATCGTATCCCTGATGAGTGCGAGGCTCTCAGCGATCTTCCTGCCCGGCACAGCACAGGTTTGGTCAGGGTGAATCACCGACTCCAGGACAGACCTGACCCGGTTGGCTATGACCTTGGCCAGGATTTTGTAGTCCACATTCAGTAGTGAAATGGGACGCCAATTCTTAATTTCTTCCCTCTCCCCCTTCCTCTTGTAAATGAGGGTGATGATGCCCTTCCTCATGGACTTGCATATTTCCCCTGCCCAAAGCGCACTATCGTACACCTCCAGCAGGTCCTGGCCGACCAGGTCCCACAGAGCAGAATACAGCTTGACCGGTAAGCCGTCGCTCCCGGGAGTCTTATTCCTCTCCAAGGACTTGACGGCTCTAGTCAGCTCATCCAGGGATATCGGCTGGTCCAGCCACTCCCTCGTGCCATCGTCTAAGACCTCCGTGATAGACGACAGGAACGACTCGGAGGCCGTGCTGTCCGTGGGCTTCATGTCGTACAGTCCGGCATAGAAGGATCTGCTGATCCTCAAAATGTCGGGCCGAGACGACGTCACCGAGCCGTCGTCCTCCTTCAGCCGGCGAAGCACAGAGCTCTCTTTGTGCACCTTCTGAAAGAAGAAATGCGAGCACGTCTCGTCCCGCTCCACGGAGCGGACCCTGGACCGGAAGATTATCTTGGAGGCCTCCGCGGCGAAGAGCGAGGCTTGCTGGCCCCTCACCTCACGGAGGTCATCCATGACATCGACCCCCATCAACTGCAGAAGGAGCAGGTTCTGCACCCTTTTCTGGAGTCACGACAGCTTTCCCCGCCTCTCTCTCGCCTTCCGAACACCCTTGAGGACAAAGAACCTCTTGATGTTCTCCTTCACAGTCTTCCACCAGTCGCCCGGAGACTCAAAGAGGGGTTTCACGGTTCTCCAACCGGCGTACTTCCTCTTAAGCTCCTCGACGTTCTCTGGGGTCAACAGAGTCGTGTTGAGCTTCCACGTCCCCTTGCCGGCCGGCTGGTCGTCCTGTAAGTGACAGTCGGCCAGCAGGAGGCAGTGGTCAGAAAAGAACACCGGCTCGATGCCGGTGGACCTGACCGAGATCGTCCGTGACACAAACAGGAAGTCTATCCTTGAGCGGATAGACCCGTCTGGCCGCGACCAGGTGTACCTCTGCTGCGCTCCGTCTGCAGGGGTGCTGAAGACGTCGAGCAGCTTGGCGTCCTTCACCGTGCCCATCAGGAATCTGGACGTGACGCCCAGTTGACTCCCCCCACCCGCTGTCCCCACGCCGGATCTTCCATCTGCGTCGATGATGCAGTTGAAGTCTCCGCCTAGGATGACCGGCCTGGACGTAGCCAGCAGGGGTGGAAGCCGCTGCAGGACGGCCAACCGCTCACTCCGTACCCCTGGGGCGTACACGTTGATCAGCCTCAGGGGAGCATTTGTGTAGGTGACATCAGCCACTAGGAGGCGCCCCCCCACCACCTCCTGAACTTGAGAGATGGTGAAGTGGCGCCCCCGCAGCAGAATAGCCAGGCCCGAGGAGCGACAGTCGTTACCTCCCGACCAGATCAAAGGCCCACAGGTCCAGGCGCCAGACCATTTCCCGTACCTGCCGAGGTGCGGTATCCCGCACTCCTGCAGAAACAGGAGGTCCGCCTTGATGGTGGTCAGGTAGGCCAACGTGGACACACATCTTGCGGTGGACTTGACGCTGCGCACATTAATGCTCGCAATTCGTACCCCCATTGTGGGCAGTGACCGCAGTACCTTCCCCAAGTCCAAGGTCCAACCCCTCCATCTGTCCTTTCATGCCCATTGCCTGGGCTAACTGCTGGATGCTCTCCGGGCTCAGGAAACTGTCCGTGCTGCCTTCCGGGTGGCACCCCCCGTCGGGGGTACGGAGGCAGGAGAGTCCAGCTCTGGGTCAGGCTGGGGACGCGCTGTTTCCTCCCTCCCGCCTGGAAGTTCCGGGGAGCCCTCCAGTGCCCCAGGGGCACGTGACTGGGTGTCGGAGGGAGCCTCAGGATGCCTCCCGTCACCTGGAAGCGGGGTGCTGGTTTCCTTCTCCCTTGAAATCTTTAGCTTCTGCTTTGGGCAGGCCTCCTCCGAATCCCCCTCGTCAGAGGAGCTCTTATAGCCCCCCTGTAGCTGCCTCTTCCCGCCTGATGGTTGCGATTCCTGGGCCCGCCTTCCTCCTCGCTTTCCGGACCGTTGTCCACTCCCCTGGGTCGCCTGTCGCTGCCTCCATCGACTCCGGGTTGTCGGAGGGGAGCGGAGCCTGCAGGGGCGCTTTGCTGGCCTCGGGCCCATCCTGCGGGGCTGGGCCCTCCTGCTCGACCTGGCCCTCCTGCACATTAGTGGGGTCCTTGCAGGGCCCTGGTGCCTTCCTCTCCTCCGGGGGGGCTGGCCACGCATTGCCCCTGCCGGCGACCTGGGCGTAGGTGGTCCCCCGCCGCGGACATGCCCTATAGAGGTGGCCCGCTTCCCCGCCAATGTTGCAGCTTTTTTCTTGTGGGCAATCCTTTGCAAGGTGTCCCTCCTCCCTGCAGATGGTGGCTTTGCAGTCGGCCGCCACATGACCTGACCTACCACAGGCATGGCAGACTTTAGGTTGCCCTGCGTAGGTCAGGTAGCCCTTGCTCCCGCCGATCGCGAAGCTGGACGGTGGGTGTACAATGTTCCCGTCCGCGCCCATCCTCAGCGTCACCTTGACCTGCCTCTTACTGATCCAGATGCCAAAGGGGTCCATGATGTCAGTTAGGTCCCCTTCCACCTTCACATACCTTCTGAGGAAGGTCAGGCCATCAACTGCTGGCACATGTGGGTTGTACATGTGTACAGTCACCATACGGCTCCTCTGTGCTGGCATCACAAACAGTGGGACAGCGGTCAATACAGAGAGGGGGCCCTCACCTCCTTTCTCCTTGAAAACCTCCAGGAAGCGCTTGCCAAGCTGGTACTCCTGAAGGTTACATCGTAAAAACATCCTCCGGGGAAATCCTGCAGGCAGTAAATGTCCGCAGCAGCGAACCCACAACAGTCCAACAGGACCCTCTTCACGAAGAAGATGCGGTCCACAGGTGCACCTTCATCCACCTTCTTTACAGAAACACGGATGGTGTTCCGGACCCCCTGACCTGGGGCACGAGCACTTGCCGCAGCCATCGTTGCAGGTTGGCTGCTCCCCTGAACCAGTGTTAGACCGAAGCCAGCATTAAGATCCACCGGTTGCAAGGGTGCACAGCCAACCCGACGTCTTCCTTCCACCTCCAACACAGCGCTCTTCTCCTCTCGGTCCACAAGAGAGTGGGTCTTTATTTTGTTCCGGATGTAAGCTGCTTCACTGAGCTGGAAGGTTAGTTTTCAGATGTTTTGTCACCATTCTAGGTAACATCATTAGTGAGCCTCCGACGAAGCGCTGGTGTTATGTCCCGCTTTCTATTTATCTGTTTAGGTTTCCTAACGATGGCTGCGGCAAGTGCTCGTGCCCCAGGTCAGGGGGTCCTGAACACCATCCGTGTTTCCGTGAAGAAGGTGGATGAAGGTGCACCTGTGGACCTCATCTTCTTTGTGAAGAGGGTCCTGTTGGACTGTTGTGGGTTCGCTGCTGCAGACATTTACTGCCTGCGGGATTTCCCCGGAGGAGGATTTTACGATGTAACCTTCAGGAGTACCAGCTTGGCAAGCGCTTCCTGGAGGTTTTCAAGGAGAAAGAAGGTGAGGGCCCCCTCTCTGTATTGACCGCTGTCCCGCTGTTTGTGATGCCAGCGCAGAGGAGCCGTATGGTGACTGTACATATGTACAATCCGCATGTGCCAGCAGTTGATGTCCTGACCTTCCTCGGAAGGTACGTGAAGGTGGAAGGGGACCTAACTGACATCATGGACCAGCAAGAGGCAGGTCAAGGTGGCGCTGAGGATGGGCGCGGATGGGATCATTGTACACCCACCGTCCAGTTTCGCGATCGGCGGGAGCAAGGGCTACCTGACCTATGCAGGGCAACCTAAAGTCTGCCATGCCTGTGGTAGGTCAGGTCACATGGCGGCCGATTGCAAAGCCACCATCTGCAGGAACTGCAGGGAGGACGGACATCTTGCAAAGGATTGCCCACAAAAAAAAGCTGCAACCTTTGCGGGGAAGCGGGCCACCTCTATAGGGCATGTCCGCAGCGGGGGACCACCTACACCCAGGTCGCCAGCAGGGGCAATGCGGGGCCAGCCACCCTGGAGGAGAGGAAGGCACCAGGGCCCTGCAAGGACCCCCCTATTGTGCAGGAGGGCCCAGCCCCACAGGATGGACCCGAGGCCAGCAAAGCGCCCCTCCAGGCTCTGCTACCCCCCCCCCCACCCCGACAACCCGGAGTCGATGGAGGCGGCGACAGGCGACCCAGAGGAGTGGACGACGGTCCGGAAAGCGAGGAGGAAGGCGGGCCCAGGAACCGCAACCATCAGGCGGGAAGAGGCAGCTACAGGGGGGCTATAAGAGCTCCTCTGACGAGGGAGATTCGGAAAGGGCCCGCCCGAAGCAGAAGTTAAAGATCTTGAGGGAGAAGAAAAGCAGCACCATGCTTCCAGATGACGGGAGGCATCCTGAGGCTCCCTCCGACACCCAGTCAAATGCCGCTGGGGCACTGGAGGGTCCCCCGGAACTTCCAGGCAGGAAGGAGGAAACAGCGCATCCCCAGCCTGACCCAGAGCCGGACCCTCCTGCCTCCGCACCCCCGATGGGGGGGATGGCACCCGGAAGGCAGCATGGACAGTTTCCTGAGCCCGGAGAGCATCCAGCAGTTAGCCCGGGCAATGGGCATGAAGGGACAGATGGAGGGGTTGGACCTTGGACTTGGGGAAGGTACTGCGGTCACTGCCCACAATGGGGGTACGAATTGCGAGCATTAATGTGCGCAGCGTCAAGTCCACCGCAAGATGTGTGTCCACGTTGGCCTACCTGACCACCATCAAGGCGGACCTCCTGTTTCTGCAGGAGTGCGGGATACCGCACCTCGGCAGGTACGGGAAATGGTCCGGCGCCTGGACCTGTGGGCCTTCGATCTGGTCGGGGGATAACGACTGTCGCTCCTCGGGCCTGGCTATTCTGCTGCGGGGGCACAACTTCACCATCTCTCAAGTTCAGGAGGTGGTGGGGAGGCGCCTCCTAGTGGCTGACATCACCTACAAGAACGCTCCCCTGAGGCTGATCAACGTGTACGCCCCAGCGGCATGGAGTGAGCGGTTGGCCGTCCTGCAGTGGCTTCCACCCCTGCTGGCTACGTCCAGGCCGGTCATCCTGGGCGGAGACTTCAACTGCATCATTGACGCAGATGGAAGATCCGGCCTGGGGACAGCGGGCGGGGGGTGGGGGGGGTGTGGGGGGGGTGGGGGTGGGGAGTCAACTGGACGTCACGTCCAGATTCCTGATGGGCACGGTGAAGGACGCCAAGCTGCTCGATGTCTTCAGCACCCCTGCAGACGGAGCGCAGCAGAGGTACACCTGGTCGCGGCCAGACGGGTCTATTCGCTCAAGGATAGACTTCCTGTTTGTGTCACGGGCGATCTCGGTCAGGTCCACCGGCATCGAGCCGGTGTTCTTCTCTGACCACTGCCTCCTGTTGGCCGACTGTCACTTACAGGACGACCAGCCGGCCGGCAAGGGGACGTGGAAGCTCAACACGACTCTGTTGACCCCAGAGAACGTCGAGGAGCTTAAGAGGGAGTACGCCGGTTGGAGAACCGTGAAACCCCTCTTTGAGTCTCCGGGCGACTGGTGGGAGACTGTGAAGGAGAACATCAAGAGGTTCTTTGTCCTCAAGGGTGTTCGGAAGGCGAGAGAGAGGCGGGGAAAGCTGTCGCGACTCCAGAAAAGGGTGCAGAACCTGCTCCTTCTGCAGTTGATGGGGGTCGATGTCATGGATGACCTCCGTGAGGTGAGGGGCCAGCAAGCCTCGCTCTTCGCCGTGGAGGCCTCCAGGATAATGTGACATCGCCTCGGCCCGACATTTTGAGGATTAGCAGATCCTTCTATGCCGGACTGTACGACACGAAGCCCACGGACTGCACGGCCTCCGAGTCGTTCCTGTCGTCTATCACGGAGGTCTTAGACGATGGCACGAGGGAGTGGCTGGACCGGCCGATATCCCTGGACGAGCTGACCAGAGCCCTCAAGTCCTTGGACAGGAATAGGACTCCCGGGAGCGACGGCTTACCGGTCGAGCTGTATTCTGCTCTGTGGGACCTGGTCGACCAGGACCTGCTGGAGGTGTATGATAGTGCGCTTCGGGCGGGGGAAATTTGCAAGTCCATGAGGAAGGGCATCATCACCCTCATTTACAAGAGGAAGGGGGAGAGGGAAGAAATTAAGAATTGGCGTCCCATTTCATTATTGAATGTGGACTACAAAATCCTGGCCAAGGTCATTGCCAACCGGGTCAGGTCTGTCCTGGAGTCAGTGATTCACCCTGACCAAACTTGTGCTGTGCCGGGCAGGAAGATCACTGAGAGCCTCGCACTCATCAGGGATACGATCGCCTACGTGCAGGACAGGCGGGTGGACACCTGCCTCATCAGATTGGACCAGGAGAAGGCCTTCGACAGGGTCTCTCATGCTTACATGAGGGATGTCCTCTCCAAATTGGGGTTCGGGGAGGGCATCCGCAATTGGATCCGGCTGCTCTACGCCAACATCGTTAGCGCAGTCTCGATCAACGGGTGGGAATCGGACAGTTTTCCTGTTAGATCTGAAGTCAGGCAGGGCTGCCCACACTCTCCTGCCTTGTTTGTGTGCTGTGTGGAGCCCTTCGCCGCATCCATCAGGAAGGACATGAGCCTGAAGGGCGTGACTATCCCAGGCAGCGGAGGACTTCAGGTCAAGACCTCCCTGTACATGGACGATGTTGCCGTCTTCTGCACCGATCGGTCGGTGAGTAGACTGTTGGACATCTGCGGCCAGTTTGAACTGGCCTCGGGTGCCAAAGTCAATAGGGGTAAGAGCGAGGTCATGTTCTTCGGGAACTGGGATGACCGCTCCTTCATCCCCTTCACCGTCAGGACAGACTACCTGAAGGTGCTGGATGTTTGGTTTGGTGGAGCTGGGGCGTGCACTAAGACTTGGGAGGATTGTATCACCAAACTGAAGCAGAAGCTGGGCAGGTGGACGCTCCGGTCCCTCTCCATCGCGGGTAAGAACCTGGTTGTCAGGTGCGAGGGGGCTTTTGGTACTGTTATATATGGCGCAGGCCTGGCCTATTCCCTGGGCCTGCGCCGCTGCGGTCACCCGGGCCATCTTCCACTTCATTTGGGGGTCGAGGATGGACCGGGTCCACAGGGACACCATGTACAAAGACCTGGGAAATAGGGGAAAGGGCGTACCGAACGCCACCCTCGCCCTGACGGCTACCTTTGTGTGCAGCTGCATCAAGCTGTGCGTAGATCCTCAGTACGCAAACACCAAGTGTCACTACTTACTGAGGTTCTACCTGTCCCCGGTGTTGTGAAGGATGGGCCTGGCCTTGTTGCCGTGGAACGCTCTGAGTAGTTGGACCATTCCGTACCACCTGTCCTTCGTGGAGACATTTTTGAAAGGAAACACCTTTGACCACAAGGCCGTCAGGCAGTGGTCTGCACGTAGTATCCTCAGGACCCTTCGGGAAAAGGAGAGGGTGGATCCCGTCGTGTAGTTCCCCACGCAGACTGCCAAAGTCATTTGGCAGAATGCCTCATCGCCAGAACTTTCAAACAAGCACAAGGACATTGCTTGGCTGGCGGTGAGAGGGGCTCTGCCAGTGAGATCCTTTATGCATGCCCGGAATCTCTGCACCACCGCACGCTGCCCTCGAGGTGGCTGCGGGGGGGACAAGACTGTCGACCACCTCCTTCTGGAGTGTGCCTATGCGCAGGAGGTCTGGAGGGGGATGCAGTGGTATTTGTCGAGGTTCGTCCCAAGCAGCTCCGTGACGCGTGACTCCGTGCTCTACGGGCTGTTTCCCGGGACGCACACCGAGACCAACATCAACTGCGCCTGGAGGACCATCAATGCAGTGAAAGATGCTCTTTGGTCTGCCCGCAACTTTCTGGTCTGCCAGCTGAAAGAACTGACCCCGACCGAGTGTTGCAGACTGGCGCACTCCAAGGTCCAGGACTACGTGCTGAGAGACGCGCTAAAGCTTGGGGCAGCCGCCGCCAAGGCGCGGTGGGGAAAGACCATGGTATGAAACCCCTCGTCCAGAATAGGAAAAAGGGCCCTATCCTGTACCTGGGCCCAGCTGGTGCCTTCCCCAACTGGTCAGGGGGCCAACGGGGACTGTGCGGGGTGACAACCGCCGGGGTATTTTCTTTGCTTTGGTTTTTTTCTTCTTTGTTTTTTTTCCTTTAGTTGGTGTATGTACCCCCTGGGTATCCCGAAGCAGCTTGCATGACTGGGTAGGTGTATAAATATGTTTTATTTTTTGTACATTTTATGAATAAAGCATATTTTTTCAAATAAAAAAAAGTGACGAAATGTCTGAAAACGTACCTTCCAGCTCAGCGAGCAAACTCACATCCAGAGCCTCAACCTGAGCTACAAATCTTCTCAAAACTCGCTATTACCTGGCTCTCTGGATTAACAGTTCAGCGATAATACCACAAGGCCATCACCCCGCTTCCCCCCTAATTTAAGGTACACCCACAACACTGTCACAGAGTCAGATAATGCAGAAACAGACACTTCGGACCATCCAGTCCATGCCAACAATAATCCCAAACGAAACTAGTCCCACCTGCCTCCACTCTTAGCCCATATCCCTCCAAACCTTTCCCGATTCATGTCCTTATCCAAATGCTTTTTAAACGTTGTAACTATCCCCAGATCCACCTCTTCCTCAGGAAGTTCATTCCACACACGACCAATCTCTGCGTAAAAAACATTGCCCATCACATCCTTTTTAAATCTGTCCTCTCTCACCTTAAAAATATGTCCCTTGGTCTTAAAGTCCCCCATCCGAGTGAAGAATCACCTGTCATTCACTTTATCTACACCTCTCATGTTTTATAAATCTCTGTAAGGTCACTCCTCAACCTCCTACACTCCAGTGAGAAGAGCCCCAGCCTATCCAGCCTCTCCTGATAACTCAAATGTACCATTCCCAGCAACATCCTCTTAAATCCCCTCTGAGCCCTCTCCAGATTAAGAAATCCTTTCAACAACTGGGAGACCAGAACCAGACACAGTGCACCAGAAGAGGCTTCACCAACGTCCTGTACATCCTCAGCATGACGTCCCCAACTCCTGTACTCAAAGGTCTGAGCAATAAAGGCAATTGTGCGAAACGCCTTCTTAACCCCCTGTCTACTTCAAATAATGGGGGACCTGAACCCCGAGATTTCTCCATGACCCCTGGGCCTATTTTTATTGGTATAATTCCTGCCCTTATCGGTTTTACCAAAATGCAGTACCTCACGTTTACCAAATGAAACTCCATCTGCCTCTCCTCAGCTCAGTGACCCAATTGGTCAACAGTACTAGAGATAATGGGAACTGCAGATGCTGGAGAATTCCAAGATAATAAAATGTGAGGCTGGATGAACACAGCAGGCCAAGCTGTGTTCATCCAGCCTCACATTTTATGGTCAACAGTACTCTTTGGGTGAAGATGAATTTCTTCACTGTTCATGACACCAAGTTTGATGTCATCAACAAACTTACTAACCATGCGAGGGAGGGAATTCCAGGGATTCTGACCCAGCGACACTGAAGGAACGTGGATATATTCCCAAGTTGGGATGGTGAGGGGTTCGGAGGGGAATGTGCAGGGGGTGCTGTTCCCATGAACCTGCTGCCCCTTGTCCTTCTGGATGGAAGTGGGTGGTGGGTTTGGAAGGTGCTGCCTGAGGGTCTTTGGTGAGTTTCTGCAGAGCACCTTCTGTGTCGCACCCGGTCCCTCAGCACTGACCCTCCGACAGTGCCCTCTCCCTCAGCGCTGACCCTCCGACAGTGCCCTCTCCCTCAGCGCTGACCCTCCGACAGTGCCCGCTCCCTCAGCACTGACCCTCCGACAGTGCCCTCTCCCTCAGCACTGACCCTCCGACAGTGCCCGCTCCCTCAGCGCTGACCCTCCGACAGTGCCCTCTCCCTCAGCACTGACCCTCCGACAGTGCCCGCTCCCTCAGCGCTGACCCTCCGACAGTGCCCTCTCCCTCAGCACTGACCCTCCGACAGTGCCCGCTCCCTCAGCACTGACCCTCCGACAGTGCCCTCTCCCTCAGCGCTGACCCTCCGACTGTGCCCGCTCCCTCAGAACTGACCCTCCGACAGTGCCCGCTCCCTCAGCGCTGACCTCCGACAGTGCCCGCTCCCTCAGCACTGACCCTCCGACAGTGCCCACTCCCTCAGAACTGACCCTCCGACAGTGCCCTCTCCCTCAGCGCTGACCCTCCGACTGTGCCCGCTCCCTCAGCACTGACCCTCTGACAGTGCCCGCTCCCTCAGAACTGACCCTCCGACAGTGCCCGCTCCCTCAGCGCTGACCCTCTGACAGTGCCCGCTCCCTCAGCGCTGACCCTCTGACAGTGCCCGCTCCCTCGGCGCTGACCCTCTGACAGCGCCCCCTCCCTCAGCACTGACCCTCCGACAGTGCCCGCTCCCTCAGCACTGACCCTCCGACAGTGCCCGCTCCCTCAGCGCTGACCCTGAGCCGGTGACGATGGGGATGAACTACAACTCCCAGAGCACCCCGCGGCCCCCAACAGTCATTTCGCGAGTGTCTTCCGTTTTGTTAGTTGCCACGTGACAGCGGTCAGAGGGCAGGAGGAGAGTGAGGCGGGACCGCGGGACACAAGCCTCGGGTGGGAATGGAGGGAGGATTAGACCGGGGATGGGAGCACAGGGCTGGGGGAGGAATGAGAGGGTTTCGAGGAGTGATGGCGGGGGGGAGGAGTGATGGCGGGGGGGAGGAGTGATGGCGGGGGGGAGGGGTGAAGAGGGTGGGGGGGTGAAGAGGGTGGGGGGGTGAAGAGGGTGGGGGGGTGAAGAGGGTGGGGGGGTGAAGAGGGTGGGGGGGGTGAAGAGGGTGGGGGGGTGAAGAGGGTGGGGGGGGGAGGGGAGGGGTGAAGAGGGTGGGGGGGGGAGGGGAGGGGTGAAGAGGGTGGGGGGGGGAGGGGAGGGGTGAAGAGGGTGGGGGGGGGAGGGGAGGGGTGAAGAGGGTGGGGGGGGAGGGGAGGGGTGAAGAGGGTGGGGGGGGTGAAGAGGGTGGGGGGGGGTGAAGAGGGTGGGGGGGGGTGAAGAGGGTGGGGGGGGGTGAAGAGGGTGGGGGGGGGTGAAGAGGGAGGGGTGAAGAGGGTGGGGTGGGGGAGGGGTGAAGAGGGTGGGGTGGGGGAGGGGTGAAGAGGGTGGGGTGGGGGAGGGGTGAAGAGGGTGGGGTGGGGGAGGGGTGAAGAGGGGGGGGTGGGGGAGGGGGTGAAGAGGGGGGGGTGAAGAGGGTGGGGGGGGGGGAGGGGTGAAGAGGGTGGGGGGGGTGAAGGAGGAGGAGGGGGGGGGTGAAGGAGGAGGAGGGGGGGGAGTGTTGGGGGGTGAAGGAGGAGGAGGGGGGGAGTGTTGGGGGGTGAAGGAGGAGGGGGAGAAGGGGGGGGGAGGAGGGGGGAGAGGGAGTGTTGGGGTGGGAGGGAGTGTTGTGGGGGGGAATGTTGGAGGGGGGTGAGGGGAAGAGTGTGTGGGGTGGAGTGGTGGGGGTGGAGTTGGGTGGTGAGGGGGTGAGATGTGGGTGGGGAATGTATGGTGAGAGGGGGGTTGCGAGTGGGGGAGAGGTACAGCGGGTGGGGGGTTGGGGATGGGTGGTGAGTCGGGTGGAGGTAGAGGGAGGTGGGGATGTGGTGAGAGGTGGGTGGGGGTTTTGGGATGGGAGGTGAGTGGGGGAGAGGTAGAGGTGGGGGAATGGGTGCGGGGGCGGAGATGGGGATGAACTGCCTGCTGTGCCTCGCAGATGTTTCGCTGCCGGTTTTACTTGCTGTTGATTAATGAGGTCCCTCTGATTCCCTACAGGAAGGCAATGGCGGCCGACTCAGTGATCACTGTGGATCTGAGTTCCCTGAAGTTCTCCGCCAGGGACCAGCTTCACTTGTTGCCTGTTGCTATCGAATCTGACGGCAGTGCCAAAGTGGAGCAGTACTTCAGCCCAGCTGTGCGGCACAGAGATGGGGGTAAGGCTTTGGCTGATTGCTCAACCTGGAGGGTTGCACCCATGACCACAACTCCAAGCAAACTCATCCAGCACAGCATTCAGGCCATTCTGCCCATCCAACCTGTGTAGATTTTCTGAATGATCTCTCTCATTCTTCCCTGCTGGTTCCCCTCCTTTTGAAAGTTCCTGTTGAATCTGCTTGCTCCCCCCCCCCCCCCCACCCTTTCAGGCAACACACCCCAGATCAGAACTCACTGCTTCAAGTAAAATATTCTCCTCATCTCTCCCCCCACCCCTTCCTTCAGGGTCTTTTCCCTCCATTTTCTTTGATCTGTATCTCTCTAGTGACCTATCCAAGATAGCAGACCTGTTCCAGGTGTAACCCAGCAACAGGGATGGGCCAAGGCAGGGACGTGCAGGCTATCGTTGGACATATAAAAAAAAAGGTAAATTTCTCTCAGAGTTGCAGGTGTCCTATCGAGGCCGAGCCTTGCAAGGTCGGGATCTTCCTGTGCCCCCTGGATATGTTGGACTTGTTCTGAAAGAGGACCATAAACCGTGCCTGGAGGAGGAGGTGAGACAGCACTCAATATTCAACTGTGAGCGCTCACCCGAGTCTAGGAACATCACCCAGTGGTGGAAGTTACATTCCTTTACAGCCTCCAACAGCACAGCGCTCCCTCGCTGCCAACCCTCCGACAGCATGGCGCTCCCTCAATGTTTACCTGTTGGTTGGCTCCAGTTACGTGGCTCATGTTCCTGAGGTGTACTGAAGCTGTGACCTCTAACTGAGAGGTGCCTATTTGTTAATGCAGGGTGACCTGCGCTGTTGGTGGCAATGTTTTGCTGGAAATGCTCCCTGCTCCTCATCAGGGCCAATATCTTTCCAAAATGACAACCTAAATATCATTCAATGAAATGTCACTTAAAACTTTTACTGTGATTTGCAGGACCGGAACGTCAGTGTTAAATCATCTTTCTCTTCAGTGACTTACTGGAACCTGGGATCTCCCCCAGCAGAAGACGACAGCGTGGTCATGGCGATGGGCTGGACTCAGATTGCAGAAGCTGTAAATCATTTATTACTTTAATCCCTTCAAACCGGTATCAACTTTCAGAACTTCAAACACGGAGACTCACTCCTGAGTCCCAAAACCCTAGGGAAGGAGCAAAGGCTGAATGGGTTAAATAGTGAGGGTGAGATGCACAGACAGGACACATTCCCTCGAGAGGCAGGGGTTAGAATGTGATCCATTGAGGGGTTTATGATGATTGAAGAATTCAGTTGTACCCGTAGAGAAGTCTTTGGTTTCCCTCTGGTTCAGCCCAAGCTGCAGAATCTTCCCCTTTAAAGTCAGCAGGTATGACGTCCCTTCTAGGGGTGAATGGCTTCTTGTTTCTATGTAGCAGGCAAGAGAAGAGGCTAAGGTTTTCCTCCCATTTCTGTGACCAGCAGGAGCACTGATATCTCAATTTTTAATATACTTCTAATTGACCTGTTCAGAAATGTTATTCAACATCTCTGGAGCAGATGGGACTTCAACCCCAAGTCACCTGGCTCAGAGTTAAGAACACTACACCTGTTCCACAGGGAACCCAACTGCCTTTCTCTGTCTTTGCCCTAACTGAGGGCAGGGCAGCACAACTGATGCTGAACTGCTACCCAGCTAAGTCCTGCTCTGCACAGACATAATGTCGCCATTTGTCCTCCACACACTAAATTCCTGAGCTCCCCCCTCCTGCTTCCCATTCCCAGCTATGCCTTCTGCTGCCTGGATACGTCAGCTCTGGAATTCCCTCCCTGTCTCCCTCTCATCTCTCCACACTTAGATGCTCCTTTAAAACCTTTTCTGACTTAGCTATCAGCCTCCTGATGTCCTCAGGGTCAAATTCTCACTGATTGGAGCTTGTTATCAGATAACTTTGGACCTGACAGGAAAATGGCCTACAGAAGGAAATTGAGTGAACAACACAGTTGAAATTTAATCGCAACAGCATCTTTGCATAGACCAGTTTAACCCCGATATACTGTGCTCATTAAGATCAAACTGTGCAAAGACAGCTGGCCATTGTCTGTCATACTGAAAGACACTGATAAAACAGGATAATTAACATTTGGAACTTTTGGACTCTCTACCAATTTGAACAGTAAAATATTCTAAGTGGTTGTGTTCTACGTTGTGTTTTACAGCTTCATGCACCTGTAGAAGAACAGTGAATAGATTTACGGTGGGCCTGGGTAAAGAAAAATAAATTCAGATTCTGCACCTCCACCTCCCAGTACATCTTCAGCTGTAACACTGGGGAATTTGGAGGAACCAGGAATCTTGTGGAGAGTGACCGTCCCATATTTTCCTTCACCAAACAATGGGGCATCAGCTGTGCAAAGAAATGCCTTTTGTCACACCTTCGTGCAGAAATAAAGATTATTTTCAATACACAGTCTACCTGAGCAGCTTCATCTTTTCTAGTTGGCTGTGTTAAAGACAAAGGAAGGGGCTGGTTGCGGGCAGTTTCACAGGGATGGAAGTAAAGTAGGAAGATCCTACCCTCCCAATCCTGCACCCAAGAGATCAGGCAGAATCGGTTTGTCGTCTCATGGGAAAGACAGCACGACGCTGACCCTCCCACAGTGCAGCACCCCCACAGCATTGCCTCCCCTCAGCGCTGACCCCTGACGGCACAGTGCAGTGAATATTGTAGTTTGTTGATGGGGTCTTTTTTTTAAAAAGGGTAACAGTGCAGGTATTCAGACCTTGGAGTTTAAGAGCAGCTAGTGACCATCTAGACTGTATAAGAAATCTGGTATTTTTTTTGGGGAGTGGAATGAGCAGAATGGCCAGTCGTCACCCTAAAACTCAATGCAGAAAGGCTGGTGCATGGTATGTTAATATTTACTCTGTACAGAATAGATTACAAAACAGACATCAACATCTTTGACAGAGTGACAGCCAGAGTCTCTCAGAACGCAACAAGCACCAGCTTGGTAGAAGGTCACTGTAACTACTGAATCAACACCACAGTACGAGATACACAACTGCAGTGGGTGCAGGGCCTGTGGGGGTCATTGAAGGACTTTTGAGACAATTGTATTGACCTGGGCTGTCGACATTTGCCCTGCTGCCAACCACACGGCAAGGAGCAAGGTGATGGTGGAGGAGGGGGCTGTGATCCCAGTGCAACCAGCTCCCCAACACTTATTTATTAAAACCAATCTGCCTTCTTGCCTCACCCTATAATATAAATACAACTTTTGGCATTATAAAATTTCAGACCAGACTCCCCAGGGTGCCAGTATTTCTCCTCCCTCCTGCCCTGGAGGTTTCAGGAACTGCACTACCTCCACACTTGGGTTAATCCTAACCCCACAGGCCTGGAGGGATTACAATTTCTCTCTGACCTCACCTTGTTCACATCTCGGATGGCGAATGAAGGTATTGAGCCCTCCCATTCCTGACATTGAGCTGAGTGACACTTGCTGGATTCAGGTTGAGAAGGTGATACACAGCTCCGTGATTGCAGGATGCAACAGAATTCAGATACAGCTCCCTCTATGCTGTTCCCCCATCAAACACTCCCAGAACAGGGACAGCATGGGGTTAGGTACATCATAAAGCTCCCTCTACCCTGTCCCTATTAAACACTCCCAGGACAGGGACAGCATGGGGTTAGGTACATCATAAAGCTCCCTCTACCCTGTCCCTATTAAACACTCCCAGGACAGGGACAGCATGGGGTGAGATACAGATTAAAGCTTCCCCCCTGAGCTGTATATTTACCACTGTGATAGGAGAGGGTGAGTGTCTGTTTGCTGTTGCCATTTTCACTCGAGATGCAGCAAACCAGAACTGATGTCTATGACCATTAAACGTGAGCAGCGAATCTCAGCCTGTGGCTTGGGTTGTCCAGAAGTCGGTGTGAGGTCTACCTGCTCATTTACTTTTATCTGTGATGTTTCCTCGAGTGTGTGAAGTTGTAAATAGATGGAGATTCCTGGTTGTTCTTTGTAGGAGACCGGAATCGGTATACTTCAGACAGCCTCAGAGGGTCATACTCAGTGGCTACTGGGCTGCTGTGACTCAGTGACCGTACCTGGTGCTACACCCTTGCTGTGGTCTGGCAGCGGGTATGTCAGCTGCAGTGCCGACACGTTGCGATCTTGCCAGTGCAGGGCTCCTGCTCAATATCCTTCAGGGCCTCACAGATGATTGGCACAGCAAAGCAAAACGTCCCACTCTCTTGCTGGTTTGTTTGTGTCTTCACAGCGGGACGTCCGGCTGACCGAGGGAAGTGTAGAGTCTCTCAGCCAGAGGGTGGGGGGGGTAACTGCAAGGGTGAAGAGACACCAAACCAGGAGGGAGAGCAGTTCAATCCCTGTCCAGGAACTGCACATGGCAAAAACGTGTGTGTGTGTGTGTGTGTGTGTGTGTGTGTGTGTGTGTGTGTGAGAGAGAGTGTGTGAGTGTGTGTGTGTGTGTGTGAGTGTGTGTGAGAGGGAGTGTGAGAGTGTGTGAGAGTGAGAGAGAGTGAGAGAGTGTGTGTGAGAGAGAGAGAGTGTGTGAGAGAGTGAGTGAGAGGGTGTGTGAGAGAGAGAGAGTGTGTGTGTGTGTGTGTGTGTGTGTGTGTGTGAGAGAGAGAGAGAGTGTGTGAGTGAGTGAGTGTGTGTGTGTGTGTGAATGAGTGAGAGTGTGTGTGTGTGTGTGTGTGTGTGAGAGTGAGAGTGTGTGTGTGTGTGTGAGTGAGAGTGTGTGTGTGTGTGAGAGAGAGAGAGAGACTGTGTGTGTGAGTGCGTGTGTGCATCTATGCAAATGGTCCACAATAACGGCGCCAGCCAACAAGCACACTGAGGGGCTTCAGAGGTCAGCGCTCATTCAGGTGAAACTGACTCCGGTGGCCGTTTCACCCATACTTCAACATTGTCGCCATGGAGTTGCGGTTGGTGACAAGCAGGAGAAGCGGCAGAGATCAACACCTGACCCAATCCGACTCTCAGCAGTGTGTCGAGTATCACATCCTGCCCCTCTATCCAGCTATCGCCCATTCTGACGGCATTCCAACTTGCTCAGTGGGAGGGCAGCGCACCAGCGCGAGAGGTTCCAAAGACGATGATCATTCATTGAAAACCTCGGGTCAGCACTCACAACAAGCAGAGTCTGTTTCTGTGCAATGAGATGGACGGTGTGCGAGAGAGAGAAAGAGAGAGGCAGAGCGGGTGGAGGCGGTGTATCCACTCCTGGTCCTCTGACAGTTTCTCTCCCTCTTTGCCACTGCATGGTCCCAAGTTGCATGCCATTACCATTTCCCCCTCTTACTCCAGTCCTTGGGAGTAAAGTGCAGACATTTGGAGTCTATACGGAGATGCCTCTTCATCATTGCCTTCTCGTGACCCTCAACAATGTCCTCAGACAGTGTGAGTATGTACTGACCCTGAAACCACAAGGAAAGCAGCAAGATTTAGCTCCCATGTGTCACACTGCCAACACAAACAAACAACATTAAAACAATAAAAAGGTCTCCAACTTACATTGTTTCACTGTCACAACGTGGTCCTACAGCTAATGAGGCAATTGATGTGAGAAGGTGTAACATTGAAAGAAAAGTAGACATTTTTCATGCAGCACTGTGTAGCACTGCATTTCACTGAGTCATTGATTGTCGACTGATGTGGGAAAAGGGATGTTTTACAAACCAAAAGGTATGATTTGATTTGATTTAATTTATTGTTGTCACACGTACCCTCAGTACAGCAAAGAGTTTTGTTTTGCAACCAGCACTGGTAGATCATAACAGGGCTTACAGATCACAGGGTGACTGAACACAGCGAGGCACATGGGGTTACAGCTGCACGGGTGTACAAAGCAAGATCAACATTAGATTTGAAATGTGAGCGGTCCATTCGATAGTCTAATAAGAGCGAGGAAGAAGCTGTTCTTGAACCAGTTGGTACTTGTGTTTAAGGATAATAAACACTGTCTGCAGTGTTTACACAGCTGCTTTGTCCAAGCAGTGGGGAGATCTTTGCAGATGGGCCAGCACCAGAGAGTGCATACAAAGTGAGATTCAGCCAGCAAAAAGTAGCTGATTGGTTAGGGGAGTTGTCTCCAATTGTGGATGACAAAGATGTCAGCCCGACAACAGTGATCTGATTGGCTCCTCGGAAACCAGAACAGCTTGTAGAGGTGCACGATATGACCTGAAACCTCTGGACTCGGATGGGGGTGGGGTAGCATGCAGCATTCCCTTAGTACCGACCATCCTACAGCATGGCAATGTTCCCACTCCAAAATTTTCAAATAAATTGTTTCCCTTTTGCAAAAACACATTGACTCTGCCTTGAATTGTTCCAAGTGTCCTGCTAGAATGTCTAAGAAAAGCTTCTAATACTTTCCCTATGATAGACATTAAACCAACTAGCCTACAGTTTCCTGCTTTCTGTCCGCTGCCGTTTTTGAATGAAGCAATTACTTTCACTATCATCCATTCTAATGCAACCTTCCTGAATATGGCAAGTTTGGAAAATTAAAACTAGCCACTTCTTTTACCACTGTAGGATGAAGTCAAACAGGATTCACTTGTCAGCCCACAACTCCAACAATTTACTCAAAACAGTGTCAACCACATTGCTGTGGGTCTGGAGTCACGTGTAGGCCAGACCAGGGAGGATGGCAGTTTCCTTCCCTAAAAGGACATTAGTGAACCAGATGGGTTTTTCTGACAATTGACCATCCCTATCCTCTACAGTGAAGAATATGGCAAAATACCCATTCAGTCCATCTATCATCTGTTTATCTTTCATTAGTTATTCTCTGGATACACTTTCTAAAGGACCAATGGTCTCGTCCCCAATATTTTCTTCAGTCGTTCTCTGGTATTTTTAATATTCTGTCTCCCAAAGAACAGTCACACCAGATACAAAATTTAGCCCTGTTTTTTCTCTCTCCACAGATGCTGTCAGACCTGTTGTGTTCCCAAATCTCTGTTTTTCTTTTACATTTCCAATATATTCAGTATTTTGCTTTTATTCTAATACAGCCTACTCTCCAGCCGGCTTCAGAATGTGCTGGTCTCAGAAACTTTTCCAGGACACTCTAAGAATTCCTCATCCAGACTACCTTTGCCCACCTGACTTTTCCAGCCTAAGTTTAGATTAAAGTTTCCATGACTACCTGGCTGTAGTTGACTGATGTGAAATATTTGGCATTTGCCTACCTTGTAGTAGTTAATGAGGTTCAGGTACTGCAGTGTTGAGATCACATCTTCTTTCTTGATGCTGGTTAATTCACTGATCTCACTGAAGTAAAAAAGATAACAGATTTTGAGTTTGCAGGGGAGTGAAAGCTGCTGATACTAGACTGGGAAACTCTCTGCGAAGCTAAAACCTGGTTGGTGACAACTTCCCCTTCTGCACCATCCTGACATTCTCTGATATTCACTTATGTTTGAGAACACCGTCCTCTCTTTACTCTTACATGCAGTGTGGGCCTCATTGCCCTTGAATTTGGGTCACTGCTGTGGGTCTGGTGTCACCGTGTAGGCCAGACAGGGTAAAGATGACAGATCTCACTCCCTAAAGGACACTCGTGACCCAGATGGGTTTGTATGACAATGGAGGACAGTGTCCCAGGTCCATCACTAAGGCCGGATTGAAATGCTAGGCGTAATTCATTGAAATGAATTTTGTTTCAAATGGTGGGATCTGCACCCGGTGTCCCCAAAGTACTTGGCCAGATTTTTTGACTACTAGCCCAATGACACAACTGCTACGCCACTGTCACCCCTAACAATTGTCTTTTCATGTAGTGTTTCGGGGGAGGTGACAGCCGAGTGGTATTGTTGCTAGACTGTTAATCCGGAGACCCAGGTAATAGTCTGTGGACCTAGGTTTGAATCCCACCACAGCAGACGGTGGAATTTGAATTTAAGAAAAGAGCAGAATGGAGAGTCCAATGATGACCATGAATCCATTGTTGATTGTTGGCTCACTAAATGTCCTTAAGGGAAGGAAACTGCCATCCTTACTGGTCTGGCCTACATGTGACTCCAGGCCCACAGTCTATGGGTTGCCTTCTAGGTAATTAGGGATGGGCAATAAATGCTGGCCTAGTCAGCGATACCCTCATCCCATGAATGAATAAAGGGTATAAAAAAATACAGTAAATGGTCACAAGAGGGGAACACTGCACTGGACTTTCTGCAGAACCCATAGCCCCCCAGCACAGAGGCAAGAGCAGTAGTGCACATGGAATCCGGGGTGCCACCCTCCACCAACGCTGGCAGGAGCAGATGTTGCCCTCCGCCCCCATACTCCCAACCTTTCCCCAGGACCATGCCCTGACACGTACTTGATTGTAATCTGTGGCCTCTCTCCATTCTCCGATTTCAGCTCCATGAGAATCTCCAGGATGGTCTGGGACCAGTAGCTGCGGTAGGACAACAGTCCCAGGTCAGACAACGGTTTCTCCGGTGTCCCCGTTTTCCCTTCAACCTTTGAGAGCTCATAACCTGAGAAGGAATTGCAGAATTATTTTTAAGGTAAAGGCGGATGGATTCTTGGTAAACAAGGGGGCAAGAGGTTATGGATGGCGTGGGCAAGTGTGAAGGGGAGATACAAAGATGTAGAGTACAGTAATCACATCTTATTGAATGGCAAAGCAGGACTAAAAGGGCCAAGTGGCCTACTCCTGAAACTAATTCACTGGTTTGTTATTGTGGCCTTACCAGGTAGATCTTACTAGTTGCTGCTGGCTCAGTCGTAGCTAGGAACAGTGCAAGAGCAGGGAATGTGGACTGCCTATACTTTGATGTCCCTGCACTAGGTCTTGTGCCGAGAGTGTTTCCCCAGCTAAGAGCAGGGAGCAAACCTCCTGACTGAGAAAGCTCAGTCTCATGGAGGGTCTCCCGAGTGATGTTTGTTTTTTTAATCAGTTCGTTCTTGGGAGGTGAACAACAGGGTTTCAGCAACACTGAAGGAATGGTGATATATTTCCAAGTCAGGATAGCGAATGGCTCAGAGGGGAATGTGCAGGGGGTGGTGTTCCCCTGTACCTGCTGCCCTTGTCCTTCTAGATGGAAGCGCCCACAGGTTAGGAAGGTACTGTCTAAGGAGGGTCAGCTGGCTGCTGTGAGAATGGACAATGAGGAGGAAAGGGAACGTGAGGCTTTATTGTGCAAACTGGGCACGTACAAGGAACAGCCGACCTGTGGATTGTTAAGTCTGGAGAGTGGAGGCCGAGACTGGAGAGTACGAATAACACACTGATATCTCTCTCTCTCAGTAACACTGATTCCTGAACCACAGGTTAAGTGATTGCGTGAGGAAGTGTTGCTACTTACTGAACTCGATAAGTAACTTTCCATAGCCTCTCCTCTGATATGGTGGCAGTGTTAATATACAAGCCACATTGTAATCTTCTGTTGACTCTTTTTCCTGAATGGATTAGAAAGAAAGTTGTGTGAAACAAATTACCCAATAGACTTTTTGTGAAAACTGTCAAACTGATTTTCAAAAGAACACTCTCCAGTGGATTTTGTGCTTACTAGCACAGCAAAGTTAGTATTGGGGAATGGTGGAGTGGCAAGACTTGGCAAGTGAGGCAGGGAAGGTAAAGGGTTGGCCAGGATGAGCCCAGAACTGAGAGGATCTAACTAACAGGAAAGTTTGTACAGGCTGGGGCTGTTTTCTCTCATAAACAGGAGGCTGAGGGAGTGACATGATTGAGTCTTCAAAACGATGAAAGGGGCGATGTTGAGAAGATGTTTGCCATTGGTGGCAGGAGACCAAATCCAACAGAGTCTTCAGGAGAAACACCCTGCTCCTCCACCCTCCAGGGGATTGGAGGGAGCCCTCCCTCCAGCGAATGTGGGACTCACTTCCACAGGAAGGGGTCAAGGGAATTGTTTAAGACAAAAGCTGGATAAACAGGCGGCAGAGTAAAGGAATAGAAGGATAGAGTTGGGGTGGCGGGATGTGGTTGCAAGATGAAGTAGGATGTTGGTGGAACCTGGTATCAAGCAGAAAGAGCTATGATGCTGCTCAGGAGGTGAGTTTAGACTGAGTGATGGTAAACGGCTTCCTACCTTGGAGAAATACCCGACTATGTGAAAGCCTTTGCAGTCATACTCTGTCATGACGTAGAACAGGAAGGGATCGGTGTCGTAGTAGAGTGTTTTGTGATCCAGGAAGCACTTGGCCAGCAGACACAAGTTCTGTGAGTAATTCTATTTGTGAATGAAAACAGAGCAGTATTAGGGAGAAGTTCCCACCTGACTTGCCTTCTCTACTTTACTTTGACGTCTCCCACATTCAACTAAAGAAATTACACTGGCAACTTCCAGGTCTCTCACGACTGTGTCGTTCTCTGTCATGGGCTGGGCCAGTATTTATTGCCTGTTCTTAAACTGCTGTAGTTCACGTGACCCACAGTGCTGTTAGTGAGGGAATTCCAGGATTCTGACCCAGTGACACTGAAGGAACGGCGATATATTTCCAAGACAAGGTGGTGAGGGCCTTGGAGGTGAACTTGCAGGGGATGGTGTTCCCATGTACCTGCTGCTTTTGACCTTTTACATGGAAGTGGTTGTGGGTTTGGAAGGTGCTGTCTGAGGATCTTTCTGCAGGGCATCCTGTAGATAGTACACATTGCTGCTACTGAGTATCGGTAGTGGAGGGAGTGGGTGTGGTGCCAATCAAGCGGGGGCTTCTTCGCCATGGATGGTGTTGAGCTTCTTGAGCGTTGTTGGGGCTGCTCCTATCCAGCCAATGGGGGGTATTCCATCCCACTCTTGACTTGTGCCTTGTCTATGGTGGATAGGCTTTTTTTTTGGGGGGGGGGGG
This sequence comes from Stegostoma tigrinum, assembly GCF_030684315.1. NCBI lineage: Eukaryota > Metazoa > Chordata > Chondrichthyes > Orectolobiformes > Stegostomatidae > Stegostoma > Stegostoma tigrinum. Next base: position 3,951,251 of record NC_081395.1, on the reverse strand, counting down.
TGGTGTGGTCAGGAGGGGAGTTCCCCGCTGCAGGATTCCCAGCCTCTGACCTGCTCTTGTAGCCCCTGTGTTTATGTGGTGAATCCAGTTGAGTTTCTGGACAATGGTAACCCCCAGGATGTTGATCATGGGGCATTCAGTGATGGGAACAACACTGAAGTCAAGGAGAGATGACAGAAACAGCAGCCCAGCAGAGAACAGCCATGCAGGATACTTTCTTATAGATGGGGTTCCCAACACATTAACATTCTCTTGCAAAATCTTCTGAGGGTCAGGACGTCACAGGATCAAGTTCCTGAGTTGTCCCCATTGGTAATGCAGTGCCGTGCACCCGCTAAGGGAGGGCCGGCACCGGGGGAGCACCTCACTGTTGGAGGGTCAGTTCTGTGCTAGTGGAGGTTAATGGATGGGGAGCGTGGAGTAACAAATTGTTACCTGAATGATACCTGAACTACTCAGAAGATACTCACTTTGTTTTTCCTGCCATCAATTTCAAAGAAGGAGATGGTTCCTTTGCGATAAATCTCATTTCCTGGTGGATGTCGCAAGTTACATTTGGTCTGACGGAACAAAACAGCGGGTTGGCACTATTAGTGAGTGAAAATTCAGAAGGGGTCTCATTTAAATGCCTTTTGAAGACAGCAGCACAACCTGGACTAACCACATCCCTTCCAATTCTGAGCCCTTGCTTCATAACAACCTCACAACCTAGTGAGGATGTTGTGGTATTGAGCTCCATACTAGCAGCCTGAGCCATTCAATCCAGCCTGACCGCCACCACCTTCCATCCCTCTGGCACCGACCATAAACAGGCAGCCCCTGGAGTGCTACAGCACCTGGGACAGAGTCATGCAGCAGATTGTAGGCTGACAGCAAGCACTTCCACAGGCTTTTTCTGAAGCGGGGGGAGTTTTTCAGGTGACTTTCTCCCCACCTCGCCAGTAAGAATGACTACACACGTCTGCATACATGTATGTGATACAGGTGCTGTGATCCCCTACTGTGTAATTTAACCCGGTTTAGTACAGATACTCTGAAGAGGGATGGCACAGTGGCCCAGTGGCTAGCACGGCTGAGTCATAGCACCAGAAACCCGGGTTCAATTCCACCTTCAGGCACACAGTCTGCTGTGTCTGCATGGGTTTCCTCCCACAGTCCAAAGATATACAGGCCATGCTAAATTGTCCCATAGTGTCCAAGGATGTGCAGGCTAGGTGGGTTAGTCATGGGAAATGCAGGGTTACATAGATAGGGGAGGTGTGTGTGTCTGGATGGGATACCCTTGGGAGCGTCAGTGTGTGGACCTGATGGGTCAAATGGCCTGCTTCCACTCAGTAGGGATTCTATGTACTGTGGCAGTATTTCAGAGCGAGACTGAAGGACAGAGTCAGTGTCTCAGGGTCACTGTTAGGGTTAGCAGATTACAGTTTCTGCTGGGTCATGTTGACCAGGAATGAGAATAAATAATCAGAAAAGGATTGAGAGGTTGAACCTCGTTTTCAATTGAGAAAAGCCTCGTTGTGTAATCTAACTGAGATGTTGAAATGTCTGAAACATTTGGATCGAGTGAAAACTAAAGGGAATGTTTCCACTAAAACCAGGGAGTGATCTATATCAGATTGTCACACAGAAATCCATGAGAAAATTCTTCACCCAAAAACAGCAGGGAGATTTGCTCTCATGGGGAGCAGTCAGGGTGAAGAGTGAAGGTGTATTTAAGGCAACGTGAGGCCAGCAGGTGAGGGGCAAGCGAGTAGAGGGTTACAATGGTAGATTTAGATGAGGGAAAGATAGGAGGAGGCTGCACCAATACCAGAAGGGATTGGCTGGCCTACCCTTGTGCCATATTTCCAACCTGATCCAGTAAGCGATACTTCCCTTGTCATTGGAAACATCACTGACATTTTGGTTTATCGAACCGAACCCTCGAAGGACACGTCACAAAACCAAGTCAGCGTTTACAGACCCTGCGTGCCTTGAGTGAATTTGATTTCTGCTCGGCTTCCTTCCCCTACCCAACATTCACAGCCAGCCAGTGACAGACAAACCCTGCACACTTACCAGGTGCCTCTGCAGGCATTTCAGGCTCTTCAGGTACTTGAGACAGAACTCACAGAGGTACAGGACGGGCAGCGAGGTCAGCTCCTGTGGGTAGGGTGAGAAGTACCAGGGTTTCAGGCGGTGTCGGCCCAGCTCGATACATTCGATGTTCTTCATCCGCGTGACTATATCATCATGGCTTCTGTCTGACACCAGGCTGCCCGTCATGCGGGGGGCCGAGGGGATGCCGTCCGAGCTGTCCTGGGAGTCCTGTTCAAAGCAGACGGTGAAAGTTGGGTGAAAGGGATACAGCAGCACCTTCCTGACAGCACTTTGCTCAGGAGCCCCTCGCCCTGTCCTGAGGCAGGAGTTACTTTTGATTCTGTTGAGACCGTTAGAGGCGGAAGGCAGTTGAAAGGTTTTGTGATGTCAGGAGCCAGCTTCCTGGTACCGATGTGACATCATCATAAAAGAGGGACAGAGAAGCAAAAACAGTGGCTCATTCTGTAAAACTGCAGCACATAATCCAGTGCAGAAAGCGACCGTTCGGCCCGTCTGCTGCTTTCCCTCCTCCATCCAAACCCGTCTTCACTTCACCCGCCCCAACTCTTAATCAGTGCCCCTCGGAAATGCATCGACAAAATTCACCAACGCTGCCCTCCCCCGCTCTCTGGGGGGTGTTTCCCTTGAAATCTTCCGATGATTTTTCAGGGCTGTCTGAAACCATACGCCCTCCTAGATCTGGTACCACCACCCCACTCCCCCACCCCCCATGGAGGGGGAGCTATCTTCTTTAAATATCGACCCAATTGATACCCATTTCATCACTTTGAAGACTCAATCAGATCAGCCCTTTAGCCTATTTAGACTCTCCTCACAGTTATAGCCTCTTTGTTCTAGGATCATCCTTGTAAATCTTTCTAACAAGCTTCTCCAATGCCTCAATAGCCCTTTTCATAAAATGTACTTCAAACGTGTGACATGTGGAGACCAGGCAGCACGGTGGCTCAGCGGTTAACACTGCTGCCTCACAGCACCAGGGACCTGGATTTGATTCCAGCCTCGGGCAACTGTCTGTGTGGAGTTTGCACATTCTCCCCGTGTCTGCGTGGGTTTCCTCCGGGTGCATGGTTCCTCTCACAGTCCAAAAGTGTGCAGGCTAGGTGAAGTGGCCAGGCTAAATCGCCCATTTGGTGTTCAGGAATGTATGGATTAGGTGGGTCATAGGGAAGTGGGTCTGGGCAGGATGCTCTGAGGGGAGGTGTGGACTTGTTGGGCCGAAGGGCCTGGTTCGACACTGTAGGGATTCTGTGATATGGTGAAAACTGACAGGGTCTGTAATGTAGCAGCTCCATACGGGAGATACAGACTGCGACTGTGTGCAGTAAGTCCAAGTGTGGGATATGCTAGGGGGAGCATCATTAAAGAAAATAGGTGAACAAAGAGTCCAGAGAGTGAAAAAAAACAGTTGGGAAGTTGAGGCAATAGGTATAGGTCAGCCTGGGGTAATGAGGAGAGTTAGTGGCTGACAATAGGTTGTTTGTAGTAGCAGCCCATGTGATGGCAAGGCCTAGTCTGTGGGGATTGGAGAAAGGACATGGGAGAATGCACTCAGGCCCTGAAATTACTGAACTCAATATGGAGTCCTAAGGTTGCAGGGGTCCCAAGTGGAAAATAAGGGGCGTTCTTCAATCTCGTGCCAAGCTTTGCTGACGCACTGCAGCAAGCCCGAGACAGAGATGTTGGCCAGGGAACAAGGTGGTATGTTGGCAACTGTTGGCAGAAGTGGCAGGCAAATGGAAGCTCAGGGTCATTTTTAAAAAAGGAGAAAACGTAGGTGTTCTGCAAAGCAGTCGATCAGCTGGTGCTTCATCTCCCCACTGTCGGTATCGACTCTGCTTTCTCAACACAGCTGCTGCCAGACCTGAGTTTTTTTACCTAGCAATTTCTGATTTTGTTTCTGATTTCCAGCATGCACAGTGTTTTTTTACATTTTACATTCTTAACACTGTCATAAAATCGTATACCCGCATCTCTACTTAATAAAGCTTGGTCAGAAATTGACAATTACAGCTGACCCTGGGATAGGAAAAGGAATAGTTCCTTACTTCCCGGAACACTGGATGTGTTGCATCCAGCTTTCAATTGCTTGTCTGATGTCCACGTCTCCTTTCCCACTCAACTGAAAAGTGGGTTCTCACCCAGGGCCAGTGAGCCTGCAAGGAGAAACTGGAGAGGCTGGGATCATTCCCCTTGGGGAGACGGGAAAGTTCTGGGGGAGAGTGAACGGAGAACCAGGAAGAGGGCTGCTGGATCCGGTCAGTGTGAGGGAGAAACTGTTCTCAGCAGCAGGAGGGTCAGTCACCAGAGGGACACAGGAACAGAATCCAAGGAGAGGGAGGGAGGGGAGAGACAAGGAGAGTGTTTGATTTGAAGCTGCAAGTGAATGGGAGCAGATTCAACAGGAACTTTTTTTCTTGTGGGTTGGGGCGGGGATGGGGGAGAAATCAGTAAATACTGAGAAGGGAAGAATACAAAGAGATCTGTCGGGGGCAAGGCCAGAGGGGAGGGGGTCTCAATTGAAGACATCTTTCCAAGAGCTGGCCCAGGCTCAGTGGGCTGAATGGCCTCCTCCTGTGCAATACACCCCAAAAAAGAAAGATACCCATTAAAAGGGTGACATGATGGCTTAGCACTGCTACCTCACATCACCAGGGACACTGGCTCAATTCCATCCTTGGGTGATCATCTATGTGGAGTTTGCAATATTCTCCCTGGGTCTGCATGCGTTTCCTCGGAGAGGTCTGGTTTCCACTCGCAGTCTAAAGATGTGCACCCTAGGTGGATTGGCCATGGGAAATTGTCCACAGTGTGGAGGTGTTACAGGGATACAGTAGAGGGCTGGGTCTGGGTGGGATGTTCTTCAGCGGGTCAGTGCAGGCTCGATGGGTCAAATGGGCTCTTTCTGCACTGCAGGGATACTATGACTTTCTGTGAACCTCCCAAACCTCATGACATCCCAAAGTGCTTTGCAGTCAACAAAATCTGTTTGGGGATATTGTCTGGGATTCTGGGCGGACGTGGCAGAGAGGACACATCGCACCAACTCACCTCATCAGTCCCCAGGCAGCCGGCTTTCCTCTTCCGCCCGGCAACAGCCGACACCGGTCTCCTCACTGAGCCATTTTGCTGCAAAGACAGAGAAATGTCAGGTTGAATGGAAACTCAGCCGCGTCAGTTCCGTCGAAGCAGGGAAATGGCACAGCAAGTCAGCAAAGACCCAGGGTGTGGTCAAATGTTGCAAACCTTGCAAGTGTGCACGGCAATCGCAGTGATTTAAAGAGGTAACGAAGCAGGGAACGGGGGGAAGAAGGGTGGTACAGCAGCTCAGCGGTTAGCACTGCTGCCTCACAGCGTCAGAGATGTGGGTTCAATTCCACCCTCAGGCGACTGTGTGGAATTTGCACATTCTCTCCCTACCGCAGACTTTTTCTGGGTGCTCCAGTTTCCTCCCACAGTCCAAAGGCATGTGGGTTGGGTGGACTGGCCATGTTGAATTGACCATAGTGTCCACGGATGTGTAGGCTCGATGGGTTAGGGTGGGAAATGTAAGGTTATAGGCATAGGATGGGGCGATTGGTCTGGGTGGGATGCCCTTCTGAGGGGGAAGCATGGACTTGATGGGCCGAATGGCCTGCTTCCACACTGTAGAGATTCCACGAAGTGAACTGGGATCCAGTTAGCACCCAGTCAGCCAAGCTGATTCATTAATGTCCTGTAGGGAGGGAAATCTGCTGTCCTTACATGTGATTCTGGTAATATGGCGGCCCCTAACTGCCCTCGGGGTAATTAGGGACGGGCCTAGCCAATGATGCCCACATCCTGTGAATGAATAATTAAAACCTCCCATCCCAACTGCATTCAGGGAACTGCTGGTGTTGGAGGCAGGAAGAAATAAAAGGATATACTGATAGGCTGGGATAAGGAGACATGGAATGAGGAGTATTAACACTGACAACAGAGACCAAACCTCCCCACAAACCCCCACTCCCCCTCACAGCTGCCTCTGAAACTCACCTGCGCAAAGACGGGTGTGGGTATTTCTGGAGTTGGTGCCACAGGAGTTGCTGGAGAGCACTGGGTTGTGAGGGAAACAGCCTCCAACTTCCTCTTCTGCAAGGGAATCCAAAACATTTCTCATGTAAAGTGCTTCTGTGGGACCCATACAGGCCACCCACACCACCCTCCCCCCAGCTTCTCTGCATAACCTTCCAAGCTTGCCAGCATTGAACCCCGTCCTGATCGAGCCATTATATCACAACAGTGACTGACACAGTGGGATCTGGGCACTCTGTACACTGGGGCAGGAAGGAGCAAGAAGGGCACTAATGCCTCTTAGGAAGGGGACAGGGTTTGCACCAAACAGGGTCACACACATTGTGATGGGGGCTGAGAGATGAGTGAATCTGGTGAAGCCACAAACATTCACGTCCATGCCAGGCATCCCCGAGGTTACAGTGCGGAGATACTGAACAAGATGTCTGAGACAGCATTCCAAAAGGTTGGTGGGTCACTGCGTCTGCCTCAGTCTTACGCTCATCGAGAGGTAGTGTCGGGGACACAAATAGGATGTCCTGTGCCTAGCCCACCACAATTGCCCGCTTCACCAGACCTTCCAAATGAACCAGACCAAGTGCTGCAGTGAGATTCAGGTTACACAGTAGCTCAACAGCAGCATTTGGTCACTGCCCCTCCTGTGAGGTGGTCAGTGGCCACTGCAAACTGAAACAGGAGGGATCAGCAGTCGAGGTGAGAGAAGCACCATTGTTTCAATGTTCAGAGATTCAGGCAGCGCCGCTATTCTGGCACAGAACAAGTAACAAGGGAGCCACAGTTCTTCAAACAAATCTAACATTTCCAGAGGTATACTGCAGGTGTGCTGCAAATTTTCTTTCGTGTTTTTATTCAAAATGATTGGGAAAGGAATATAAAGCAGAGATGAGACAGTGATGTTGGTTTAGAAAGCCAGAAGCCCACTCTAATGCCCTGGGGACACAGGGACATCCAAAAAGTCTACCTCCAATTGCTGAATAAAACCCAGAAATGAAAGCTAGTCTCAGTGAAGGTGACCACGAAACCATCATTGACTGTTGTAAAAACCCATCTGGTTCACTAATGTCCTTTAGTGATGGAAATCTGTACCTGGTCTGGCCTACCACATGACTCCAGCCCCCACCGCAATGAGAATAGCTCATAACTGCCCCCTGAAATGGCCGAGCGAGCCACTTCATTCAAAGGGCAGCGAGGGACAGGCCTTGCCAGCCAAATCCAAATCCCGTGAGAAAATATAAGAGGAACCTAGCAGGCTGGATTGCTACATTTATAAACAATCTTGTGCCTGAGAGGGTTTATTCACCTCGTTAAGATAGCTCACTACAGCACGAGGCAAAACTAACCAAACATTTATCACCACCATCCTCAGATCCCAGCACACACTCAAACAGGGGCAATTAACAGCAAAATAACATCTTACTGCTGGTCACTCGTCTGCTGGGATCAATTTCCCCAAATATATTTCGGGAAATGATTTGGAAATCTAGAACTATATTCCCGATGCACCCCTAACATCAACACCACCTTGCAGAGGGATAACTGGGCCTTTCAAGAAGAAGATATTGAAATTTCTGTTGGTCAAGATATGGGGGTAACAGGTATGAGTGCGGCTAAGTGGGCCTCCCTTTCCTGTGTAGCTGTTTAGAGGGGTTGAACGGCCTCCTTTTATTCCCCTATAAAAGGTCCAAGCAAGGAGCTAAATGGTCTATTCGGAAACAAAGGAATGCCTCGTTGTGATAGCTTCTCTACAGACTGAAAGCGAGTAAAGGACTTAGAAAGCAGTGGCTTTGAAAATAATCTTTTCTCCAACAACCAACATGTGCTGCTCCACGCAGGCAATTTCAAGAGGTGAAGGAATGAGAGGAGCACATGACCAGTCAGATGGGTCAGTGGGCCGGAGTGGGTATGGATAGGATGGAAGGACAGGTTACATTTCAAATTGGATTTAGAGTGAACAATTTTGCCAGAGTGAAAGGGCCCCCAGAAAAATAAAAGGCACAGGTTAGAGTCTATAAGGCACCTGACCAGACTGCAGAAAGCAAGGAGTTAGAGCAAAGGTACACTCAAATCATTGGTAACATTGCAAAACATTTCTATTCCCCAATCAAACTGTGTTTCCTATCAAATATATTAACCACCCTTGTGCAAGTCCTGCCAGCTTTACACCAAAAACACCTAAATCTGGGCAGTACCTACGTAAAATGGTCACGCTGTAATTGCGCCCTCTCATCAGTGGAGGCGCTGCCACACCGTGACATGTTTACATAGGGAGTTCCCATTATAAACGTGGACAGCCTGCCTGGCTGGCCAAAGGTGGTACGGCAGTGCTAAGTGGAGCACAAGTCTGGGAGTGGTTACAGTAATATAACCCAACATGAAGAAAGGTTACAGTAATATAACTGAACACCACTCATTCCTTGTACAACGGACATTTAAACTCAACGAGCAGAGAACTGATCTCCCAGCAGGGCCCTGCAGCCTTCTCCCTTCTATCCTTACCCTGTAGGGCTGCCATCTTAAACCAGTATTATTGACCAATGGATACCTGACACCCAGGGATGAAGGGTGAGACGCCAGACTGCGGCCCTAAGGTTCTGGGGGATGGGGTTACAGTGGTCATTTTGGACAGAGCACATGCCATCAGAACAGAAAGTCACAAAAGCATTTAAATGGCTAGCCCTGGTGCCAATGTACTGGACATCCAATCCAAGGAGGGCAGGTGGCAGGAATATCCTAGAACACGGATACTAGGGGCTAGAAAGGAGTTAAATTTCATCACAACTGACTCACATCACCAGCAAGCGGTCAAACAAGTATAAAGGCAACTCACGGATAACAAATTTTTTGTGACGTTTTCGATGCTGTTGGTCCTGTCTGGTATCTTCACGACAGGGACCCTTTGTAAACTAGCACTTGAGGCTAAGTAGGGCAAGCCCTGCTCCACACAATACCATAGAAGGGGGAGAAAGAGACACAACAGGTTATCCTGGTAGAGCGACCAATGGCAGCCTGACTGTGATCCTCATCTGGTTTTCAAAGCCCCTCCATGGCCTCCTCTGCAACCTCCGCCAGACCCAATAACCCTCTGAGATTTCTGTGCTCCTCCAACTCCAGCCTTTTCAGCATCCACTGATTTCCATCAGTCCATCATTAGTGCCTTTAGCTGCCTGAGGCGTCAAGTTGTGGAACTCACTCACTAAGCCTCTCCAGCTCTCTCCTCCTTTAACACGCTCCTTAGCGCAGACCTCTGTGACCCAGCTTTTGGTCATCTGTCCCCGCTATCTCCCAATATGGGTCAGGGAGAAATTCTGCCTGAGATTTCCTTTCCTGTGGAGGATACAAATTGAGTCATTGTGAACTATGAGGTCCCTATATTCCAGAGGCCCTGTAACACCCCAGGGACCAGAAACTGTGACTCTCTAGATGTGAAGACAGGAGGGCACTCTTTGGTGAAACGGTTGGTCACTCCGGGGCTCAGCCTGGGGCTGTCAGTGCCCAAGTGTTGCTGCGCCCCTGGGTATCAGGCTGAACCAGTCTAGGTATTACACAGGGACCAAACACCTTTGTGCAACTTGAGTCTAAGGCTATGCAATGGGTTTCTGACGAGGCTCCTCCCAGACAGGGGTTCTCTATCCAAATGCAATGCTGACTTCACCAAATGCTCGCACGCGTAGTCCAGTAGGGATGGGGGGGTGGGGTGGAAAAAGGGGAGAGGAATACTTTTCATTAAACGCCCTCCCCTCACCCATCGATACTGATATAATAATAGTCTCTCCCCCCCCATCTCCCCACAATAAGAGGAACTTGCATTTGTATAAAGCTCCTTCCGCCACTCAGGACATACCCACCAATGAAGGGAACGTGGCAGTCACCTTTGGCACAGAGCCAGATCTCACGAAAGGAGATGGTTATTGGTCACGGGGGTAAGATGTGAGCAACAGGTCACCGGGGAGAACTCAACTATAGCAAATAGGCTGCTGGCTCCTGCCACTGCAGCACATTTTGATGTTAAAACAGGTTGGCTAGCCTTCTGTAATGGCAAAAACACATGATCCGGAAAGCCGCTAACAGAGGGCCCAGTGTGTATCTGTATCATAGTTGGCTGAATGTTGCTCAGCTCTGCGTCAAAGGGATATGGGTGTCATTCACAGAAAAAATAATGCTGGTACAATGCACAACTGGGCTTTACAAAGCATGTAAGATTCCTATTTCTCTGGGTCCTTTCCCCACCTCAGGGCATTTCAAAGCTTCACAGCCAATTACAGACTTTATGGAAGGGTAGTCACTGTAGGAAATGCAGCAGTCGCACACGTAAACCAACAGCCCACAACTAAATTAATGACTAGATGCTCTCTACCTGTGACATTGGTCGAGGGGCTATCACGGAGGACAGTGTGATGAACTCTCTCACTTCTACAAATTAGCAACTGGGGATCATTTCACCTACACGTGAGAGGGTCACAACAGCAATTAAAGCAACACCCCTGCCCCACCAACAGGCCAATACTGCCCAGCACTGTGCTGGGAGTGCTGAGCTGGATTATGGGACTCAAGCCTCCAGCGTAGGGTTGGGAGGCAGAACTTTGTGATTCAGAAGGGAACAGTGATCACACCAAGATTAACAGGTGAAGTTCAGGATTGAGAAGGTGGAGAGTCTTAACCTACTGTCCCCGTCACCCTGGTCAAACCAGTCCACATGGATCCATTCTAAACTAGGCAAGGATTCATAAATTAAGCCCCGGACAAACTTTTCGGCGTTGTTTCAGGAAAGTGAGCAATTCAGTTCATTAAAATTACCCCAACTCAAGCTCAAAAATGCCACTTTCAAACAGCGCTCACATTGGGACAGGGGTGAGATCCCCGAGCCTGTTGGTCCATCAGTATGTGACTGACTGCCTGTGGTCTTGGCTCCATTTCTCTGCCTGACGCCACCTCATCCTTAATTCCCTCGTTGGTTAAAAACTTTTAACTCAGCCTTGAATGATATTTAGTGGCCCAGCCTCCACTGCTCTTTGGAGGAAGAGAATTCCACAGACTCACGACCCTCAGAGACAAGAAATTCCTCCTCATCTCCATAGATCCCTCATTTGGAGTGTGCCCATTTGTTGCAGACATCCTCCATGATAGGAAACATCCACTCAACCCCCTCAGGACCTTATATATTTCAATAAGATAACCTCTCGTTCTTCTAAAATCAACGAATACCAGCCCTAACACTGATCCAATGACTCTGTCCCCACCTCACTCGAACACAGAACACTGTCCAAAGTTGGTAGATTCATAGAATCACTGAATCCTTACAGCGTGTACATTGAGTCCACTCTCCGAAGAGCATCCCACCCAGACCCCACTAGCACCCCTGCCCACCCACTATCCCTGCAATTCCCCATAACCAATCCACCTGGCCTGCACATCCCTGGACGCTACAAGGCAATTTAGCACGACCAATTCACCCTAACCTGAACACCATTGGCCTGGGGGAGGAGAACATGCAAACTCCACACAGACAGTCACCTGAGGGTGAATATAAACCAGGATCCCTGGCGCTGTGAGGCAACAGTGCTAACTATTGAGCCACCATGCCACCTCTTGCCTGCCTACTTTCCTAGCAGGTTAAGGCAGAAGAAACAATAACAAGGAGTGGGAGACCCACTGAGCCCAGTTCCACCAATGGTTAGCTCATGGCTTAACTCTGTCTGCCCACCTTGATCCTGTAACTTCAAAGGCCCATTCCCCATCTTCAAAAAGAGAATTAATCTCAGTCCTGATGTTTCCCAGTGACCTCAAAACTGGAGGGAACAGTTTCCCTTCTAAGAGCCTGATGGATTCAGGCTCTTTGAGACTTGAGGGAAATATAAATACATCCATGGAACCCACCTGGGTTAGCTCATCTAATCTGGCTGGAAACCAGGGAGCCACAGTGTGACTGAAACCTAAACAATAGGCAGAAGGTGTGAAGAGAGACAGAGACTTTGTCAGTCTCTGAATCAGGAGGATATTAAGATGCCCTCAAGTAAAGCTGGGGTGGGGGCGGTGGGAGAACTGGCAAGGAGCGTGGGCAGCTGGCTGGTGGGGCAATGGGCCCAGCAATCAAAAGAAATTAACAAGCAATTTTCCTCTCTGAGGTTGGGTCAGAAGCACTGCACTGACTGTCATTAATAACATCAACTGGAAGGTAGAGACAGCCCTTTTGGAATAGGATTAAGAAATCTGCAGTACCGGTGTTGGAATGGTTTTGCCAATCCCTGCTGCTGGTGTGTGCAGTGAAAGATCGAGTGTCTTCTTCTGAGGAGGAATAGAGATTAGGTTACTCACGTACATGGTCCAACAACACAATTACGGCTGCTTTTGCCAGGCTTCAAAATCCTCCAGGGCCTCACTAACACTCCCTTGTTCCTGCTGCCTCCCCCTACCACCGTCACACCCCGAAACCCCCACCTCTCCCTCTCAATCTCAGCTAGGAGAAACACCCTCATGGCCACCCAACTGAGACCAGCTCATGCAGCAAGTAACAAGGTGCAGAGATATTTGGGCGGGGTGGAAGCTGGGCAGAGTCTAAGAGATCATTAAAAGCTGGGAGCAAAGGATAACAAAAACAGAATAGAATGAGGCTAAATGACAGGAGGCCTTGACATTATGGGGGACTGTACCTGAAAGGTACACAGAAAACTCTGGTCAGACTTCACCTGCAGTCACTGTGCTCAGTCCCAGACACCTGACCTCAGGATAGGGCTTGAACGGAAGAAGGGCAGCCCAGATTCACCAGAATCTTTATTGGCTGTAAAGCGCTGCAGGGGCATCCTGAGGATGTGAAAGGTGCTATGTAAATGCAAGATGTTCCCAGTGAACCCATACGTCCCTATACGCCTGTTCTTACCTTAGCCTGTCCATGAGCACCCCCACACCCCATCCCACCCCAACCCCCTCCCCGCCTGTGCGTCCGCGCCTCACCCCAACCCCCTCCCCGCCTGTGCGTCCGCGCCTCACCCCGCACCCTCCACGTCTGTGCGTCCGCGCCTCACCCCAACCCCCTCCCCGCCTGTGCGTCCGCGCCTCACCCCAACCCCCTCCACGTCTGTGCGTCCGCGCCTTATCCCCCAACCCCTATGTCTGTGCGTCCCCGCCTCACCCCGCATCCCAGTCTGTGCGTCCGCACCTCAACCCCCAAGTCTGTGCGTCTGCACCTCACACCCCAACCCCTACGTCTGTGCGCCCCGACCTCGCCCCCCCCAACCCCTACGTCTGTGCATCCCTGCCTCACCCCCCATGTCTGTGCGTCCGTTCCTCACCCCCCCAACCCCCACGTCTGTGCATCCGCTCCTCACCCCGCTAACCCCCACATCTGTGCGCCCCTGCCTCACCCCCCAACCCCTCACGTCTGTGCGTCTGCACCTCAACCCCCAAACCCCACGCCTGTGCATCCCCACCTCACCTGACACCCCCTCCCCGCCTGTGTGTCCCCTCCTCACCTGACACCACCCCCCGCCTGTGCATCCCCCCCTCACCCGACAGCCCCCTCACCTCAGCCTGTGCGCACTTACTCATCTCACCCTGCACACCACCACCCCCCTCAGCCTCTCCATACTCACCTCACCCTGCACACCATCCCCACCTCAGCCTGTCCGTACTCACCTCACCCTGCACACCGCCCCCTCAGCCTGTCCATTATCCCACTTATTTCAACTCAAAACTCTCCTTTGAACACGCTCCCCTTTTCATCCTCTGCACCTACCACAGCCTCACTCTCCGATAAACACTCCCTCTTTCTCCACTCTTGCACCCACTCTCTCCCCTGCTGCCTCTCTTCCTATTTGCCCCCCATTGTAACATCCCCACTACCACCCACCACCCACAGCAAGCCCCTCCCCAGTGTCTGCTCTACCTGCCCACTCTCTCGCCTGTTCCACCATGGCCCCTTAATCCCTCTTAGAACATCTCTTACCCCCTCTCCACTTCCTCCGTACACCCTCTGTTCCTACACCAAGCCATAGCTCATATCTCCCTCCCACCCCTGGCATCCGTCACATCAACCATCCGCTACCCCACCACCACCCCTCACCTCTACATTTCTCTTTCTCTCTGCTCACCTTCATCCATTGTCTCCCGCTCCGCCCTCTCAGCCTCGGTCTCCCCAATTATAGATGCTCATTTCTACCAGAGCCCCTCTCTCCTTTCACACCTCAGTCCCACTGTCTCCAGCCTCCACCCATAGCCTCCCTATTCTTCTGTATTTCCCTCAAAGCCTCTCACTCTCCTGCTCTCTGCTGACCTCTTTTGGTCCCATTTCTCCACTTTCCCTTCATAACCTCTTCCTCTCTGTCCTCCCCTCTCTTTCTCTCCAACCTCTCGCTGGTTCTCCCTCCCGCTCTCCTTCCTCCCCTCTCTGCATGCATCCCCCCACCCTCCCCTCATAGCCACTCACCCCCCTTCCTCCTCTTGCAACACATCTATCTTACGTCTTTATCTCTCTCTCTCTCCAAACAGTTATGATTCAAACTGCAGAGTCATTACCAGATCCCTCTCAGGAGAGCTCGGCCTGGATCCTGGGAGGCCATTCTTCGTTGGAGTCTTAGCTTCCTTTTTTGGGAACTGGATTTTCTTGAGGTCCAACCTTTCAGGAGTCACCCACTCGTCCAGACGCTTGTTAACTGTGGGAAAAAAATTCAACTTTAACGCACACCTCAGTGAGAACAGTGAGCCACGAAACCCCTAAACAAACCCCCACCTTGTTACCATCTTGAAACCATGTTCCCCAGATTCCCAAACACCCTACAGTACCAACTCTACCATCCACTCCTCACCCTTTCAAACACCTTCAACCCTGATAACCACTGTGACCCCGCCCAACATCAGTGCTAAATATTCAGATTTCCAGCTTCTGTACTGTTTTCGTTTAAATTAACAAAAGCCAGACTCACTGCTCCAATACATTTACATGAGGAACTGACAGCTGCTACTGTCAGACAGCCAGGGCATTTGCCAGCAGCACAGCAGATATGGCCCCACCAGTGTCGTGCCGTGACAGACCCACCCCCACCGGTATGGCCCCACCAGAATCATGCCACGACAGACCTGCCCCCACCGGAACAGCAACCCAGTCTCATGCTGCAACAGACCCGCCCCCACCGGTACTGTACCCCAGTGTCATGCCGCGACAGACCTGCCCCCACCAGTACAGCACCCCAGTCTCATGCCGCGACAGACCCGTCCCCACCGGTACTGTACCCCAGTGTCATGCCGCGACAGACCCGCCCCCACCGGTACTGTACCCCAGTGTCATGCCGCGACAGACCCGCCCCCACCGGTACTGTACCCCAGTGTCATGCCGCGACAGACCCGCCCCCACCGGTACTGTACCCCAGTGTCATGCCGCGACAGACCCGCCCCCACCGGTACTGTACCCCAGTGTCATGCCGCGACAGACCCGCCCCCACCGGTACTGTACCCCAGTGTCATGCCGCGACAGACCCGTCCCCACCGGTACAGCACCCCAGTGTCATGCCGCGACAGACCCGCCCCCACCGGTACTGTACCCCAGTGTCATGCCGCGACAGACCCGTCCCCACCGGTACAGCACCCCAGTCTCATACAGGGACAGACCCGTCCCCACCGGTACTGTACCCCAGTGTCATGCCGCAACAGACCCGCCCCCACCGGTACTGTACCCCAGTGTCATGCCGCGACAGACCCGTCCCCACCGGTACAGCATCCCAGTCTCATGCCGCGACAGACCCGCCCCCACCAGTACAGCACCCCAGTGTCATGCCGCGACAGACCCGCCCCCACCGGTACTGTACCCCAGTCTCATGCCACGACAGACCCGCCCCCACCAGTACAGCACCCCAGTCTCATGCCGCGACAGACCCGCCCCCACCAGTACAGCACCCCAGTGTCATGCCGCGACAGACCCGCCCCCACCGGTACTGTACCCCAGTGTCATGCCGCGACAGACCCGCCCCCACCGGTACTGTACCCCAGTCTCATGCCGCGACAGACCCGCCCCCACCAGTACAGCACCCCAGTGTCATGCCGCGACAGACCTGCCCCCACCGGTACTGTACCCCAGTCTCATGCCGCGACAGACTCGCCCCCACCAGTACAGCACCCCAGTGTCATGCCGCGACAGACCCGCCCCCACCGGTTCAGCACCCCAGTGTCATGCCGCGACAGACCCACACCCACCAGTATAGCACCCCAGTCTCATGCCGCGACAGACCCATCCCCCACCGGTACTGAAACCAGTCTCAAACAGGGACAGACCCGTCCCCACCAGTATAGCACCCCAGTGTCATGCCGTGACAGACCCATCCCCACCGATACAGCACCCCAGTCTCATACAGGGACAGACCCATCCCCACCGGTACAGCACCCCAGTCTCATACAGGGACAGACCCATCCCCACCGGTACAGCACCCCAGTCTCATACAGGGACAGACCCATCCCCACCGGTACAGCACCCCAATGTCATGCCACGACAGATCCGCTCCCACTGGTACTGAAACCAGTCTCATACAGGGACAGACCTGTCCCCAGCAGTACAGTACCCTAATGTTATACAGTGGTGAAAGCACAGTGTGAAATGTGACTTTATGTTCAATACTTACAGTCTATGTAATGGACATAGAACACCTTGCGCCCGCTGATGTCTTTGACGCTGAGGATTTCTGCAAGTGCTGGGGTAAAAAGGAGTAAATAACACATCAGTTTTCCTCAAATGAATGGCTGCAGACAGGTATTCATCATTTCAAACCCAGACATCACCTGAGCCAGCTTCAGGACATAGCACTCACTCCATGTTAACCCTTTCAACCCATTCCACTCTGCACACACTGGTCTAACCGTGCCCACCTTGTTTTTCAGCTTCTCTCAAGCCACCCAACTCTGAAGAGGTCTACTCGACCCTTAAAGCCATCCTTGTAACAGGAGATGACCATTCAGCCTCTCTGGTCTAGAATTAAAAAACAAACATTCCCTTTACAAGTCCTGACAGGTTGGTAGGGATGTCTCAGTACAACAGGAGGACTTTGATTACTTCCTTTATGAAGAAACTGGATCATATTCAGCACCTGATATTTCAACTTCCGGAGAATAAATGATCAGCTGATATATCACTGTGATTAACCTGGCAGTTTTTTGTACGGCCATGCTGACACTTCAAGAAGCATTTCACCGGCTGCCAAGCATTCTTTTGGTATGTCCCAAAGTGGTGTAGTTACTATCTAAATGCAAGTCCTTTCTTTGCCCCATTCCTGTTATTGGGGCGACAGCAGCTCCCACACCCCCATCCCCAGCGCTTGCATTCAAAATGACGCCATTGGCTCCCTACTGGCCTAGAGGGTGTCACTGCGTGAGCCAAATAACTAATAATTAACTAAAGGCAGTCCAATAAATTCTACTCTAAGGCTGTAAACTTAAGACATGCAAGGCCAGCGAAGCAAAATGTGTAGCCCGTCATGGGTGCAGAGTTCTGGAGCTGCCAGAGTTCCAGATAACCACATATGCAAGATGTGTTCCAAGCTGCAGAAGCTGGAGCTCTGGGATTCAGAGCTGGCACACGGGTTGGTGACACAGTGGCACATCCACAAGGCTGAGAGTTACATGGATAGCATGTTCAGAGATGTGGCCACACTGCAGCTCAAGGGATGAGAGGGAAGTAGGGAATGAATGACCACCAGGCAATTTAGAAAGGGCAGGCAGGTACTGCAGGAGTCCCTTGCAATCCCATTCACTAACCAGTATTCCATTCTGGAAGCTGAAGATGGTGCTAGTGCCTTGGAACATGCAGTCAGAGCCACACTTCTGACACGATAAGTGGCTTGACTGTATGGGGGCTGAGGAAGAAGAAGTAAGGAACAGCAACAGTGATATGAGATTCTTTAATGAGGGGAGCAGACAGGTATTTCTGCAGAAAAAGTCAACTCCAGGATGGTGTGTTGCCTCCCTGGTGCCAGGGTCAGGGATGTCACTGAGTGACTGCAGGGCATCCTGAAAGGGGAGGGCCATGGGTTAGAGACTGTGGTATGTGTTGGTACCAACAATATGGGGAAAGTGAGGAATGAAGTCAGGGATCTAGGCAATGGATTAAAAAGCTGGACCTCAGTAGTTGTAATCTCTGGATTACTCCTGGTGCCACAGGCCAGCGAGTAAAGAAGTAGGAAAATAGGACAGACAAGATGTGTGGTTCAAGAGCTGCTACAAGAGGGGGGAGGGTTTAATTTCTGGGATCACTGGGACTGCTCCTGGGGAAGGTGGGACATGTACACACAGGGCAGGCTGCACCTGAACCATACTGGGACCAACATTTCCTGCAAGTAAGTGTGCCAATGCTGTTGGGAGGAGTTTAAACTAGTCCGGAAGGGGAAGGGGGCACAGTATATTAATGAAACAGAGACACGCCATGCTACAGCAAAGGAAGCAAGTAGCAGTGAGTTCAAATATATTGACTGTCAAGACAGTAAGGTAAGGCTGGAGCGTTTTTACTTTAATGCTAGGAGTGTAATGGGTAGAACTGATGAGTTAATGGCGTGGATTGACACACAGAGGTATGATATTGCTGCCATCACAGAAACATGGTTGAGGGAAGGGCTGGACCGGCAACTCAACATTCAAGGCGAAAGGATCTTTAGGTGAGATAGAGGAGGCTGTAAAAAGGGTGGTGGTGAGGCACTATTGATTAGAGTCAACTGCTGCTGTAAGGAAAGATGGACTCTCCGAAGGATCTTCAAATGAGGCTTTGTGAGTAGAACGAAGGAATGTTAAGAGGGCAGCCACTTCACTGGCGCTGTATTAGAGGCCCTCAAAGGGTCAGTGGGAAGTCGAGGGGTGAATATGTAGACAATTCAGAGGCGTGTATATGTAATAAGTGGGTAATTATACTGCGGGATTTCAACATTACTGACATAAATTGTGATAGTCACAGTGTTCATGGTTTAGCAGGGATGGATTGCTTGAAATGTATCCAGGGGAGTTTTTTGTACCGATACGTAGAAGGCCCAACAAGGGACAGCACAGTGCTGGAGCTGGTTCTGGGGCAAGAAGCCAGACGAATGTTCGATGTGGCAGTGGGGGAGCATTTAGACAATACGGTACACTTCAAATTTGTTCTGGACACGAAAAGAGATGGCCTGCAAACAACAGCTTTGGGCTGGGGGAGGGAGATGTTATTAGAATAAAGCAGGATCTGGCCACAGTTGACTGGAACAGCTCCTTGCAGGTAAGTCTACAGCAGAGCAATGGTGGGCATTCACAAAGGAGCTGGGGGGGGGCGGAATACAGGTCCAACATGCAGCTTTTAAGCAGAAATGTAGCAGCAATAAGTTCAGGGAACCCTGGAAGTCTGGGATAATTTGGGACTGAATGAGGAAAAGGATGTCCAAACAGAGCAATTCAGCTGTGATTCGAGAAGGAAACAGGAAGTGTACGAGGGAACTTAAGAAAGCCATTAGAAGAACGAAAATGGGAAATGGGAAAGGACTTACAAACAACGTTAGGGAGAATCCTAAGTACATTAGAGAGAAGAGATTAACCAGGAACAGAGTCGGGCCCATTAGGGAGCCAGGGACAATCTGTGTGTGAAACGGCAGGATATTGGAAGAGTGTTAAATCAATATTTCTCTTCAGTCTTCACTATGGAAAGGAGAATGTAGGTATGGAATTCAGGAAAAAGGGACTTTGAGCAACTTGCACAGTTCGACCTGGGAAATGGAGAGGTATTGGAGGCTCTGTCAGGCTTAAAAACAGACAGAACCCCGGCCCAGACACGGGAGGTGAAGCAGGAAACTACAGTGGCTCCGACACAAAGTTTTAATTCCTTTCTGGCCACAGGAGGACTTGACAGCAGCTAATGTGGGTCCACCTTTCAAGAAGGGTGGTAGAGATGAACCAGGAAATTACAGACGAGTGAAACTCATGTCAGTGGTAGGGAAACTATTGGAGCAAATTCTGAAGGAGAGAATTAATAAATATTCACTTGCAAAAACATGGCTTTATCAGAGGGAGGTCATGCCTAACACATTTGTTGGAATTTACCAAAAAATGATAGAATGTGTGGATGAGGCAAGTTCCATTGATGTACTTTATATGGATTTTAGCAAAGCTTTTGGTCAGGTCCCACGTGGGAGACTAATTGAGAAGGTTAAAGCGCATGGAACAGAGGAAAACTTGGCGAGATGCATCAGAAACTGGCTCAGTAATAGGGCATAAAGGGTAGTGGGAGAAGGCTATTTGAGTAACTGGAAGCTGGTGTGTGTGTTGTACCACAAGGATCTGTGCTCGGGCCCTTATTGTTACGTCCATAAATGATTTGGATGACAATGTGAGGGGAATATTAAGCAAACTCGCAGACGACACCAAGATTGATAGGGTGGCTAATAGTGATGATGGTTGCGGGTTACATGAAGATTATAGTCGGGTTGGTCAGATGGGCACTTTGGAAGGAGAACCAAGATGAGGGAGTAACTAATGAATGGCAGAACACAGGGTAACTTAGAGGAACAGAGGGATCTTCGGGTAATTATTCACAGATCCCTGAAGTCGGCAGAGCATGTGAACAGGACAGGTAAGAAGGCCGATGGAACACTTGCTTTCATCAGTCGTGGCATAGAGTACAAGAGCAGGGAGGTAATGTTGAAGTTGTACAGGGTGTTGGTTAGGCCACAGCTGGAGTACTGTGTGCAGTCCTGGTCACCTCACTACAGGAAGGACGTGATAGCACTAGAGGGGGTAGAGGAGGTTCACCAGCATATAGCCTGGGGTGGAGAAACTGAGCGGTGAGGAGAGACTGGGTAGGTTTGGATTGTTTTCTCTAGAGCAGAGAAGACTGAGGGGGTGACAAGAATGAGATGTACACAACTATGTATGAACAGGGCGAGTAGAGAGCAGCTGCTACCTTTCGTTGCAGGGTCTATCTCGAGATGTCATAGTTTTACGGTAAGAGGCAGGAGATTCTGAGGGGATTTGAGGAAAACCTTTTCACTCAGGGGGTGCTGGGAATCTCGAATGCACTTCCTGGGAGGTATTAGAGACCGGAAACATTACAACCTTTAAAAACATTTGGATGTGCACTATAAATATAGATACATTCAAGGATCTGGGACGAGGGCAGGAAACTGGGATTAGTGCATCTAGTATCAGAGATAATGGGAACTGCAGATGCTGGAGATTCCAAGATAATAAAATGTGAGGCTGGATGAACACAGCAGGCCAAGCAGCATCTCAGGAGCACAAAAACTGACGTTTCGGGCCTAGACCCTTCATCAGAGAGGGGGATGGGGGGAGGGAACTGGAATAAATAGGGAGAGAGGGGGAGGCGGACCGAAGATGGAGAGTAAAGAAGATAGGTGGAGAGGGTGTAGGTGGGGAGGTAGGGAGAGGATAGGTCAGTCCAGGGAAGACGGACAGGTCAAGGAGGTGGTCTTCCCTGGACTGACCTGTCGCCTCCCTACCTCCCCACCTACACCCTCTCCACCTATCTTCTTTATTCTCCATCTTCGGTCCGCCTCCCCCTCTCTCCCTATTTATTCCAGTTCCCTCCCCCCATCCCCCTCTCTGATGAAGGGTCTAGGCCCGAAACGTCAGCTTTTGTGCTCCTGAGATGCTGCTTGGCCTGCTGTGTTCATCCAGCCTCACATTTTATTATCTTAGTGCATCTAGTGTTGGGATGAGGAACTATCCAGCAGAACCAGTTGGAGAGCCCCCGCAAGTGGCAAGAGGTATCACACTCTGGGAGATGTGGGACTGTGTGTCCTGCCAGGAGGAGATACTGTACTCTGGTGGATCCAGCGGGATCACACTCTCTGGAGAGGAGGAGGTACCTTACCACCGTAGTTCCACTGGGTGTGCCCTTGTGGATGGGACGGGTTACTGCACTATATCTGTTCCATTGAGGGCACTCCTCAAGACCAGGAGGATTTACTGTGCCCAGGGAGATTCAGTGGGACCACTCCTTATGACCAGAAAGAAGATCCACTGGGAGCGTCACTCATGGCCTGGAGAAGGCACTGCACTTCACAAGATCCAATGGGTGCCCACCAAACTCCACCGTGTCCTGGAGCAGATATCACACTCAGAGTTTCCAATAACAGCCTGTGCTCTGAGTCCTGCAGAAGGAGCTGCACTTTGCAAGATCCAAATGGCAATTTCCACCCCCCCCGCCCCATACCACATCCTGGAGGAGGTACCACACTCAGAGAGTTACAATGGGAGCAACCCCCCCATGGCCACGAGGAGGTATTGCTCCTTATATGAATTGCTGTGGGACTGCACTCCACAAGGGGAGCAACCGACTTCCCCTCACCCCTAACCCCACCCAATACAGCCAGAAGAGGGACTGCACTCAGAGGTCCAATGGGACCACCCCTTTGGCCTGTAGGAGGTACTAATGCCACAGGATCCAGTGGTATCACACCCCTCCTCCACGGCCTGATGCAGGTACTAGACTCAGGGCGATTCAGTGGCACTGCATCCCTTGCCCTGTGGCCAGGATGAGGCAGTGCATGTGGGGAGTTCCAATGGGAACCACCACCGTGGCTAAACGGAGAGATTGCTTCTCGAGATCTGCAGCGGGGGCACCCTCCAAAACTTTAAGGAGGTACTGCATTCAGGGATTTCCAGTGGGAACCACCCGCCATGGCCAGGTGGTGATATTACTCCTTTGGAGTTGCAGTGGGAGTGCTCCCTATGGTGTGGAGGAGGTACTGCACTCAGAGATTTCCAATGAGAGTGCAACCACCACCCCTGTCCCTATCGTGTGGAGCAGGTAGTACACACTTAGGGATTTCCAGAGGGAGCATACACCCCATCTGCCCCATGATGCTGAGGAGATACAGCTCTCAGGGATTTCCATTGGGAGCACCCCCATAACCTGGAGGAGGTACTCCACTCACAGACTTCCACCGGAGTGCACGCCCCTCATGGCCTGGAAGAGGTACTGCACACAGGGTTCTCCAGTGGGAGCGCTACCCACGTGACCTGGAGGAGGTACTGCACACAAGGTCCTCCAGTGGGAGCGCGCCCCACGTGGCCTGGAGGAGGTATTGCACACAGGGTCCTTCAGTGGGAGCGCTACCCACGTGGCCTGGAGGAGGTATTGCACACAGGGTCCTTCAGTGGGAGCGCTACCCACGTGACCTGGAGGAGGTACTGCACACAGCGTCCATCAGTGGGAGCGCGCCCCACGTGGCCTGGAGGAGGTACTGCACACAGGGTCCTCCAGTGGAAGCGCCCCACGTGGCCTGGAGGAGGTACTGCACACAGGGTCCTTCAGTGGGAGCGCGCCCCACGTGGCCTGGAGGAGGTACTGCACACAGGGTCCTCCAGTGGGAGCGCCCCCACACGGCATGGAGGACGAAATGCAAACAGCCCCGTCCGAGGGATGGTACACCGCGCCCGCCCGTCCGCCATGTCGGCTACTCACGCCACTCGTCCTCATTCTCCTGGTTCCTCCGGAGGACGGGAAGGCGGCATCCTTCGATCACCTCCATTGTTAGTCCGGGCGGTGAGTGTGACTGAGACAGAGGGTGAGACTCGGGTGGAAAATGCCGGTGCGGACGTTGATCACGCTCGGTCTTTCCCGCTCCCCGATGTCTCTTAGCCACGGGACGGCGGTGGAGTTTGTTTATTTCTTTCGATAAAAGTGTTTTTTCACCGACTCCGCTCCGCCGCAGCCGCCATCTTGTCCCCTCGGGGTCCTTCACGTCGCCGAGGAGGCCGCCGCACCGCCTGCCATCCCCCCGCAAAAACACGGCGAAATAATTCAATAAAGAGTGTGCCCAGAGATCCCAGCCCCCAGGAGAAGATGCTCTCACCCGCCAGAGGGGTAGGGGGGTTAATCTGATCATTTAAACTCACCAACATTTAGCACCCATTTCACCAGATAGGGTGTATAGGTGGCTATCTTAGTGCCTGTTTCCAGCACCAAAACACCAAAAACTCAATTGTCAACTTCGAAATTATTAACCTTATTGTCATTCTTAATAACTTCCTCAATTATCATCCTCACTATTATTATTAACTTTCTTTATAAAAACTGCTCAATTATCACCATTATTAAGACCACCTCAATGACCCTCACCATTACTATCATTAATATTACTATCATTAATAACATTCTTGACTTCTACCATCAACATTATAATAATTAATAACTACCTCAATTATCACCCTCCCTATTATCTTTAATAACTGCCTCACTTATCCTCACCATTATTCTCAACTTTATTAATAAATTCGTAAATTATCACCATTATTATTGACATTATTATCATTATTCTCATTAGCAGGCTTCTGAATTATCACCCTCACCGTTATTATCATTAATAACTACCTGAATTATCAATCTCAACATTAGTATAATTTTAAAAATCACCTCAATTATCACTCTTACTGTTATTATCAATAATAACCTTCTCAATTATCATACTCACCATTATTATCATTAATAACCTTTTCTATTCACACTCTCACTGTTATTATCATTAATAACCACATCAATTATGACTCTCACTGTTATTATCATTAACGACCACCTCAATTATCACCCTGACCGTTATTAGAAATTAATAACCATCACAATTGTCAACCTGACGGTTATTATTATTAAATTCTTCCCAATTATCACCCACACCATTATCATCAATAACCACCAATTACCACCCTCTATTATTATCATTAATAACCTCAATTAACACCCTCACTTATTATCACTAATAACCTCAATTAACACCCTCACCATTGATAATCTCAATTAACACCCTCACTGTTATTATCATTGATAAGCTTAATTAACACCCTCACAATTATTATCACTGATAACCTCAATTAACACCCTCACTGTTATTATCATTGATAATCTCAATTAACACCCTCACAATTATTATCACTAATAACCTCAATTAACACCCTTACTATTATTATCACTAATAACCTCAATTAATGCCCTCACAATTATTATCACTAATAACCTCAATTAACACCCTCAGTGTTATTATCACTAATAACCTCAATTAACACCCTCACAATTATTATCACTGATAAGCTCAATTATCACCCTCACCATTATTATCATTGATAATCTCAATTAACATCCTCACCATTATGATCACTAATAACCTCAATTAATACCCTCACCATTATGATCACTAATAACCTCAATTAACACCCTCACCATTATTATCACTAATAACTTCAATTAACACCCTTGTCATTATTAATAACATTATTAGTATCATTATTAAGAATCCCCTCTATTTGAGGGGAGCTGACTAATGCTGGACTGTTTAACCCAGAGATGTATGTAACTATTTGGGGACCAGGTTTGTATCCTGCCACGGCAAATATTGGAATTAGGATTCGATAAAAATCTGGAATTAAGAGTCTAATGATGACCATGAATCCATTGTTGATTGTTGGGAAAACCCCATCTGGTTCACTCATGCCCTTTAGGGAAGGAAACTGCCACCCTTACCTGGCCTGGCCTACATGTGACTCCAGACCCACAGCGATGTTGTTGATTCATAACCGGCCTCTGGGTAATAAATGCTGGCCCAGCCAGTGACATCCTCATCCCATGAAAAATAGAAAGAAATGATCACCCTCATCATTATTAACACTACTATGATGTTCATAACCTCCTCAATTAATACCATTGTTATTAACATTATCTTTGTTAATAATCTTAATTATCACCTTTGTTATTAACATTAGTTTCATTCTGAACAACTTCCTGAATTATCACCCTTACCATTATCACCATGCTGACTATTATCAGCCCTTTTAAAATTCCCCTTCACTCACACAAGTATTGAACGGATTGAGAATAAAAACAGTTCTGTATCCCCACTCTGAAATCACCAACCTGGATGAGCTGATCCTACAGTGCTTTTCCTTTCTTCAGTAATGTCTGACTATTATTATCCTCTTCACCCAAAGGTTTGTGAATCTGTGGAACTCCCCACCCAGCAATGCAGTTGAGGCTATCCTGTTGAATGTTTTTAAGGTAGTGATTTTTGAACAGGATAGGGAATAACAGGATAACAGAATTAACAGGAGAGTTATGGTGAGACAGTGGGTAAGTGGGAGATCAGCCATGATCTTATTGAATGGTGGAGCGGGCTCAATGGGCCAGATGGCTCGCTCTTGCACCAATTTCTTATGTCATAGAGTCATAGAGTAATACAGCATGGAAACAGGCCCAAACTGGTCCATACTGACCGTGGTGCCTGCTGAGCTAGTTCCAATTGCCTGCATTTGGTCCATGTCCCCTTCCCATCCATGTACCTATCCAAAGGGTTTTAAAATGTTGCTGTTGTTCCTGCCTCACCCACTTTCCCTGGCAGCCCATTCCATTTACACACCACCCTCTGTGTGAAGAAGTTGCCCCTCAGATCCTTCTTAAACCTGTGCCTTCTAGTTATCAATTCCCCATCCCTGGGAAAAAGGCTATATGCATTCATCTTATCTATGCCCCTTGTGATTTTACACTCCCTAATAAGGTTACCCCTCATTCTCTTATGTTCCAAGGATTGAAGTCCTATCCTGGCCAACCTCTCCCTATAACTCAGGCCTACTAGTCCTGGCAACATCCTCACAAATCTTCTTTGCACACCTTCCAGTTTAACGATATCTTTCCTATAACAGGGTGACCAAACCTATACACAATAATAGAGCAAGTGTGGCCTCACCAACAACTTACACAACTGTAACATAACATCCAAACTCCGATACTCAGTGCCTTGACAGACCAAAGCCGGCATGCAAAATGCCTTCTTCATCACCCTGTCTATCTGTGACGCCGCTTTCAATCAACTATGTACTCGTACTCCTGGATCCCTCTGTTCTACAATGCTCCTCATAACCTTATTGTTTACTGTACAAGTCCTAACTTGGTTTGACTTTCCAAAATGCAACACCTCACACTTACCTGTATTGAACTGCATGTGCCAATCCTCGGCCCACTTCTCCACCTGATCAAGATCCCTGTCTAATTTTTGGTAACCTTCCTCACTATCGGCGATACCGCCTAATTTTGTATCATCCACAAGCTCACTAACCATGCCTTGTACATTCACATCCAGATGATATACGTAAATAACAGTGGTCCCAGCACCAACCCCTGTGGCACACCACTAGTCACAGGCCCCAAATTCGAGAAACAACCTTCAACCGTTGCCCTTTGCTTCCTACCATCGAACCAAATTTGAATCCAGTTTGGTAGCTCTCGCTGGATCCCATGCGACCTAATCTCCATGACTAGCCTGCCATGAGGGACCTTGTCAAAGCCCTTCCTAAAGCCTTATGTAATAGCCCAGCTCTCTGGAAAAGAGAATGCGGAGGCAGGTGAGGTCTCTGACCGAGTCTTCAAAATGAAGAAGGAGGTTTTGATACAGTCTGATTGTGAAAAGAGGTTTTCCTATTGTTTGGGGGTTGGAGGGGTGGGAGTTGGGGTGGGGGGGGGTGGGGTCGCTGGGGCAGCAGAGGAGAGAGCAGAGAACCAGGGCCCATCAATGTCAGTCAGTCCCGAATAAACTCAGCGGAGAATTCGGGAGAACCATCATGTGGCCCCCAGATAGTGGGTAGAATATGGGAGTCACTCCCACAGGATGGGGGGTCAAGGGGAATGAGGGGAGATGTTGAATAATGTCTTAGATCACAGAGTGCATTCAGGTGCAGTTTTTTGTCTGATTCGGTTAAAGGTATTGAAGAGAAGGCTCGACAATGGCAATTCTCTTAAATGTAAACATTTACTGAGTGAGAAGAAAAGAAAGGTGCGTTTATTAAGTAAATAAAAAAGTGAAAGTAAGTAAATGAAAAAGAGAGGGAAAAAAACCCAGTAAGCCTCACGCCCTTCTGCTCATCAGGGTCCCCTCGATTGACAGCTAGCCTGGAGGCCAAGATTGTTCCTGTGCCCATTTTGCGATCCTGGTCCAGGGTGAAGTCCAGCGACTCAGCATGAAACTCTCTCTCTTGTGCAGTGTACAAACGGCAAAGCACAGAAACACAATGCCAGAAAAACCCCTAGATTGTGTCAGCATCAGCACGTACAGGAATGTTCACAGGACGGTGCAGCTTGTCGAATATCACCCACAAGTTTGGTGCTTCGGCCCATCCCATTACAAATAACCTCATCAGGGGCAGGGGTAGGGGGCGGGGAGAGGAATGGCCGAGAGGAAGAGGAGGGAAGCTGGAGGAAAATGTGGACGAGGAATTACAGCTGGTGATGTGGGCGTCTGAATTGGCCCCTCTCTTGAACAACAGGGCTGTCCCTTCGGGAAAAATATAACAAGAGCAGAGAGGCAAGATTCCTGACATCGAGGAGAAAACATATGATTTTTCTGGCCAGGGTTGGACTGAATCACGCCAGTGCACAGCGAAGGGTCTATAATCATTCATTAACATCCCATCGGGACGTCATCGCCTCCCCTTCTCATTTGTCTGCCTGTTTCCCAGGCAGCTGAGTGAAACAAGAGGACCACAGATCCAAGCAAATACCTCGAAAACTCCCAGTTATTCATTTGTGGGATGTGGGCGTGGCTGGCCCAGCATTTATTGCCGCCCGTCCCTCGTTGCCCCTTGAGAATGTGGGGGGGGTGTTGTTGGTGAGCTGCCTTCTTGAACCGCTGCAGTCCATGTGCTATAGGTTGACCCACAATACAGACCAGTTCCTCCACGGTTTAAAAAATAAAACACAGCAGCCTGCGAAAACGAAGCCGGTTCGTTCATCGTGACCCATCATTTCTTTGCAAAGGAGTCTGTCATTGCTGTCCACCATGTGACCTTGGGACTGGGAATCCCAAGGCAGCACCTTCTCTGGGCATCCATCTTGGCAAATGGAGCCCGAGGCCGCAGCGTTTGCTGCGTGGGCAGTGACCTCTATACACCAAGGGCAGACCTAGTAAAGCCTCACTGCAGCCCCAGGACACACTTGGGTCTCGCCTTTCACTGCATTTTAGAGGCTCGGCAAAACGATGCCAGGCTGCCTTGTGGGCAGGGACTGGCGCCCGTCTTCATACCTCAGAACAGAATGCATCGCAGAGCTCCTAACTCACTTCCTGAGGCCTTTCTCACCAGCTGAATTCCCATCTGGTCTGTGCCTTGCTTTGGCGTTTTAGGGCAGGCAGAGAGCAGCTCTGAACAATCAAAGGAGCACAATGGTCAGACAGGGGCATGGTCCTTCAGCAGTCAGGAGGGGAGATGCTGTCGGTGTGTGTGTGAGGGAGAGAGTGACAGAGAGTGTGAATGAGTGTATGAGTGAGTGACCTAGTGACTCAGTGAGGGAGAGGGTGTATGTGTGAGGGAGTGAGTGACTCGTTGACCGTGTGAGGGAGAGAGTGACAGAGAGTGTGAATGAGTGTATGAGTGAGTGACCTAGTGACTCAGTGAGGGAGAGGGTGTATGTGTGAGGGAGTGAGTGACTCGTTGACCGTGTGAGGGAGAGAGTGACAGAGGGAGTGACAGAGAGTGTGAATGAGTGTATGAGTGAGTGACCTAGTGACTCAGTGAGGGAGAGGGTGTATGTGTGAGGGAGTGAGTGACTCGTTGACCGTGTGAGGGAGAGAATGACAGAGGGAGTGACAGAGAGTGTGAATGAGTGTATGAGTGAGTGACCTAGTGACTCAGTGAGGGAGAGGGTGTATGTGTGAGGGAATGAGTGACTCGTTGACCGTGTGAGGGAGAGAGTGACAGAGGGAGTGACAGAGAGTGTGAATGAGTGTATGAGTGAGTGACCTAGTGACTCAGTGAGGGAGAGAGTGTATGTGTGAGGGAGTGAGTGACTCAGTGACCTTGTGAGGGAGAGAGTGACAGAGGGAGTGACAGACAGTGTGAATGAGTGTGTGAGTGAGTGACCTAGTGACTCAGTGAGGGAGAAGGTGTATGTGTGAGGGAGTGAGTGACTCGGTGAGTGTGTGTGAGGGAGTAAATGAGTGAGTGAGTGAGGGGAAGAGTGTATGTGTGGTGGAGTGAATGTGTGAGTGACTCAGTAAATGTGTGTGAGGGAGTAAATGAGTGAGAGAAGGTGAGTGTGTGTGTGAGTGAGTGTGTGTCAGGGAGTCTGAATGAGTGAGTGACTCAGTGTGTGAGGGAGTAAGTGAGTGAGAGAAAGTGAGTGTGTGTGAGAGAGGGAGTGAGTGTGTGTCAGGGAGTGTGAATGAGTGAGTGACTCAGTGAGTGTGTCTGAGGGAGTAAGTGAGTGAGTGTTTGAGTAAGTGAGAGAGTGAGGGAGTATGTGATGGACAGATGGAGGGAGTGATAGCTTCACACAGTATTACAACATGGAAACAGACCCTTCAGTCCAACTTGTCCATGCTGAC
Organism: Stegostoma tigrinum; assembly: GCF_030684315.1. Taxonomy (NCBI): domain Eukaryota; kingdom Metazoa; phylum Chordata; class Chondrichthyes; order Orectolobiformes; family Stegostomatidae; genus Stegostoma; species Stegostoma tigrinum. The sequence continues at coordinate 3,920,793 of NC_081395.1, read as the reverse complement.
CAGGTTTCCCAACTTAAATTACTCCCAATTGCCGGCATTTCGCCCAATTCCTCTAAACCTTTCCTATTCATGTACCCGTCCAAATGTCTTTTAAATGCTGTAACTGTACCAGCCTCCACCACTTTCTCTGGCAGCTCGTTCCATACACGCACCACCCTCTGTGTGAATAAGTTGCACCTCAGGTCCTTTTTACATCTTTCTCCTGTCATCTTAAACCTGTGCCCCTTAGTTTGAACTCAGCAGAGTGGTTTGAAGGGATGGAGTGGGTGACAGCTATGAGGGAAGATTAAGTGGAGAAAGACTGCAGAAGGCTGCAGCACAGAGGGATTGTCCAGCGGGTCATAGGAAAGGCCAGTGGAATGTGGGTCTTGATTTCTGAAGGAATGGAAGACAAAAAGAGGGAGATTTTGCTGACACTAATCAAGTACAAGTCATAGGACTACTGTGAACAGTTTAGGGGCCCCTTATCTAAGGAAAGACAGACTGGCACAGGTGGCAGTCCAGAGAAGTTGCACTCAGCTGATCGTGGGGATGGAGGGACTGTCTAACGAGGGGAGTTGAGTCGGTCAGACCTGTACTCGGAGGTTAGAAAAGAGGGAGGTGACCCTATGGAAACATACACATTCTTCAGGGGACGAGACAGGGAAGATGTGGAGAGGTTTTTCCCCCTTGTGGGAGAGAAGAGGACCAGTGGGAATCATCTCTGTGTGAGCGTTTGCCTTTTGAATATGGAGATGGGGAGTGAATCCATGGAATTCTTTACCATAGAGGGCTGTCAGGACTGGGTTGTTCAGTATATACAAGGCTGAGAGGGAGAGATTTTTAATCAGGAAGTGGAATCGAGGAGCTATGGGGAAAAGGCAGGGACGAGGAGATGAGGATGATCACATCAGCAGTGGAGCAGACTCATTGGGCTGAACAGCCCTAATTCTGTTTCTACATCTCGTGGAGCATTACAAATGGTGGACCATGGGCCTGGGTGGGTGATGAGGGAGAGTGAACATGAGAAGGCAGAGGAAAAGAGGTTTATTACTACCCTTGTGGAAAGGTTTATTGATCTCCTTGTGACTCCCCAACCCTCGGTGACCACACTGACCCTGGGAGTGGGGGTGCTCCGTCACACCAGGCTGGTCAAGTGTGACATAGTGTGTCACCATTACTGGGCAGCTGTTTGACTGGCCTTGGCGCTATGACCTGTTTGATTGTCCTGTGTACTGAAATAAAGTGAAAAGCTTTGTTTGTGAGTGGTACAGTCAGATCACGGCAAGCAAAGGACGTACAGATCATAAAGACTGAGAGGCATAAGGGTTACATTAGACGAGTCCATTCGATGGGCAGAAGGTGCAGTTGGAAGCAGGCATGGGACAATAGCTTCACAATGAATCAGGAATTGCCCCAGCCCTGGTACCCTGGATGAGTTTTGGGGGAATACAGTTCTGTAAGCTCCAGCAAATGAGGAAACACTTTCCACAAGCGCCAGGAGGTGGCAGTATGCAGAAGAAGTCAAACAGAGACATTGAGAACTGCAGATAACAAGGTGTAGGGCTGGATGAACTTCAAAAACATTTTTCTGAAGAAGGGTCTAGGCCTGAAACATCAGCTTTCCTGCTCCTCTGATGCTGCTTGGCCTGCTGTGGTCATCCAGCTCTACACCTTGTTATCTCAGATTCTCCAGCATCCGCAGTTCCTACTATGTCTGTAAGAACTGCAAATGCTGGAATCAGAGTGTGGAGCTGGAAAACGCAGCAGGGAACCCTTCCCCGACCCGAAACACCAGCTTTCCTTCTCCTCTGATGCTGGCTGGCCTGCTGTGTTCCTCCAGCTCCACACTGTATCAGACTCTCAGACTCAATGCTGACAATATTCGAGCACGAACACGCAGATTAGCCGCTAACACAAAACACTCAGCCTCCCTGGCAGAAACAGAAATCGTTGGGAAAGCTCAGAGACAAATCAGAGTTAACATTTCAGGTACAGAGACTTTTTTTCAGTTCACCTGACCTGAAACATTAATGCTGATTTCGCTCCACAGACCTGCTGAGCTTTTTGAGCAATTTCTGGTTTAGTTTTTATTTCCATAGTGTGCAGCTCTAATGGTTTTCATTGAGTACTCGTTCCCAGCCACAAAGACATCAAGTCTTGAAAGTGGAGTTGCAGGTGGACAGGGCGGGGGGTGGGGGGGGGGGTGATGTTTGGGACGCTTGCCTTTATTGGCCAGTGCGTTGGGTATAGGGAGTTGGGAGGGTCATGTTGGGGCTGTACAGGACATTGGTTAGGGCCACTTTTGGAATTCTGCGTTCAATCCCGGTCTCCCTGCTGTAGGAAGGATGTTGTGAAACTGGAAACGGTTCAGAAAAGATTTACAGGGATGTTGGAGGGTTGGAGGGTTTGGGCTACAGGGAATGGCTCAATATGCTGGGACTATTATACAGGTTTATAAAATCATGAGGGGCATGAGTAGGATTTTCCCCAGGGAGTTCAATACGAGAGGGACATAGATTAAAGGTGAGAGGGGCAACATTTAGAAAGGATCTAAGGGTCAACGTTTTCACACAGAGGGTGGTGTGTGTATGGAACGAGCTGCCAGAGGAAGTGGTGGAGGCTGGTACAGTTACAGCATTTAAAGGGCATCTGGAAGGGGACATGGATAGGAAGGGGTTAGAGGGATAGGGACCAAATGCTGGCAAATGGAACTTGTTCAGTTTTGGGAACCCAGTTGGACCGAAGGGTCTGCTTCCATGCTCTATGACCTTAAATCACAATACTGATGGAAATGCTCAGCAACGACAGGACGGGGTGAGTGAACAGGTCAATGTGCTGTGCAAGGCAGCATCGCCACATAACTCTCATGTCTTCAGCTTCCCTTCTCCGCCACAGGACACAACAAAACTTCACAGGAATCTGAAAGCAGTGAAATGTACTCACTGTCTGTTATTTCCAAACACAATCACTTTCACTGACCCTCCGACAGTGCCCGCTCCCTCAGCACTGACCCTCCGACAGTGCGGCGCTCCCTCAGCACTGACCCTCCGACAGTGCTCACTCCCTCAGCACTGACCCTCCGACAGTGCCCCCTCCCTCAGCATTGACCCTCCGACAATGCCCGCTTCCTCAGCACTGACCCTCTGACAGTGCCCGCTTCCTCAGCACTGACCCTCCGACAGTGCCCGCTCCCTCAGCACTGACCCTCTGACAGTGCCCGCTCCCTCAGCACTGACACTCGGACAGTGACCACTCCCTGAACACTACAAGTGTGAGCCCGGTTTTGATGAGGAGAGGCGGGTTGGGGGCTGCCTGCTCCTACCAGTTGCATCACAGTGGAGTTCAGGGCAGGTTACAGCAGGAGATTGTGTTGTTTTGTTCATACATTCGAACTGGGAAAACAGACCAGACCTGAAATTCTGCTGTGGATGGTTACTGCCTCATATCCCTGCAGTTGTCAGCATGGATCATTCACTTCTGTCAACACTGTCGGAGGGTGTACCGACCTACTGTCTCAACCACAAAACCCTCTCCCTCTCTCTCTCAGGATTCCTCTGATCACTGCTGCAGCTAACTGCTCCAAAATCTTGCTGTAGCATTTTCTACTGAGAGAAGGAATTGACAGGTTCACTTTGTTGCTGAAAGCTGTGAAGGTTTGACATCCATGTCACCAGCACAAAGCAGGAGAGTGACGTATTCCTCTGTTTCAGTTCGCAGAAAGACAGAACATGGAAGCAGGCCATTCAACCCTTCCATCCTGCTTCCTCATTCACTGTGATCAAGGCTGATCTTCAAGCTCAATACTGTCATCCCTCTCTCCCGTGATCCCTTTCACCGTGAGAGATATGCCTAACTCCTTGAAACACAATGTTTTGATCTGAACTGCTTTCTGTGGCAGTGAATCCCACAGGCTCCTGGTTCGCTGGGTGAAGACATTTTGTCCTCATCCCAGTCCTAAAACATTTACCCCTTATCCTTAGACTATGGCCCCATGGTTCTGGACTGCTCCCACCATCAGGGAGCATCCTGCCTGCATCAAACCTGTCTGGAATTTTTTAGGTGCCTATGAGATTCCTCTCTCAGTCTTCTAAACTCCAGTGAATATAATCCTGAGCGACCCAAATCATTAACAGTAGTGTCGTTGTTGATAACTTCCTCAATTAAAACCTTCACTGTTATCATTGGTCTCACCATCCTCACTATCATTACCCCTTTTAAAACTCCCCTTCACACACAAATGTTCAATGGTCTGAGAACAAAAGTAGTCAGAGTTCAGTATGCCCAGTCTGAAATCTCAAAACTGGGTGAGTTGGTTCTATGTGTTTCATTTCTACAATACTATTCACATTGTGATGGTGAATCCTTAGTTTACTGCTGGCCTGTTTGGACCAGTGTTCCTTCTCTCCCTTGTGGATTTTAGTATTTTCAAACCCGGCAAATCCGAAAGGAGCTTTCCCTTGTTATTTCAATAGGGAGTTGGAGGGTACTTTTTCCGAGCAAGGGAATGGAAAGGGGAGAGTGAGCGAGAGAGAGATGTGGATGTCACAGGCTTGCTGCACTAACAGCACTGTCTACAAGGTGCTCTGCAGAAATTCCCCAAAGATCCTCAGGCAGCACCTTCCAAACCCACAACCAACTTCCATCCAGAAGGACAAGGGGCAGCAGGTACGTGGGAACAGCACCCCCTGCAAGCTCACTCTCCAAGCCATGCATCATCCTGAAAGAATGAAACGTCTCTTTTCACCTTACGCCCCTGCCCACCAATGAAGCCTGTGTCAAACTGCAGCCAGACCAATCAGAAAGTTCTTACTAAGCTGAGCTCTCCTGAACCCACGACATCTGGTTGCAGTTGCAAAGCTGATATCTCTGAGCCGGGTTGCCCGAATGACACAAAATTTGGCACCAACTTCTCTGGGCGCCATGTCCCAAAAATATCTGTGCTTTGTTTAGCTACATTTGTTCCACCACGAATAACTCCTTGAACTTTCTCCCATTTTCTCCCTTTTTCTGAAGAAGGGTCTAGGCCTGAAACGTCAGCCTTCCTGCCCCTCTGATGCTGCTTGGCCTGCTGTGTTCATCCAGCTCCACACCTTGTTGTCTCAGATTCTCCAGCATCTGCAGTTCCTACTGTCTGTTAAAAACAATATCCTTTTTTCTCTCAATTCTGTCCACAGTCCAATAACAAAAACTACAACTTCTTTCAGGACAGTGAGGGTCTCGGAGGGGAATGTGCAGGGGGTGCTGTTCCCATGTACCGGCTGCCCCTTGTCCTTCTGGATGGAAGTGGGTCGTGGGTTTGGAAGGTGCTGCCTGAGGGTCTTTGGTGAGTTTCTGCAGAGCATCTTGTAGATGGTACACACTGCTGTTAGTGCAGCAAGACATCCCTGCTCCTGTCCTCTCACTACAAAAGCCAACATACAATTTCCTTCTTCGCTGCCTGCTGTGTCCACATGCTTATTTTCAGTGACTGGTGCACTCAGATCTTGTTGAACATTCCCCTGTCTCAGTTTACAACCATTACATATTAATCTGCCTTTGCAATTTTGCTACCAATGAAAGTAATGTTGCATTTATCCACATTATACTTCATCTGCCCTGCATTTGCCCTCTTATTCAGCTTGTCCAAATTAAACTGGAGATCTGTGCATCCTCCTCACAGCTCACCCTCGCACCCAGTCTTGCTCATCCTCAAGTTTTAGTTCCCTCACTAAATCATTAACATACATTGTCGCATTGACACTGGAGTCCCAGTGACAATCGCTGCGCTACCCGCTATTCAGACAAACACCCATTTATTCCCACTCTATTTCCTGCTTGCTAACCAGCTTTGTATCCATCTAAATACACACCCACAACCCCCTGCAGACCTGATGGGCTGAATGGCCTACTTGCGCACTTATAGGGTGGAAGCAGGCCACTTGACCCATCCAGTCCACACTGTGCCTCTGAAGAGTGACCCACCCCATCCCTATAACACTATATTTGCCCTGGCTAACCCACCCCAACTCACACATCCCTGGGCACTACGGGACAATTTAGCACGGCCAACCCACCCTAACCTGCACATCCCTGGGCACTACAGGACAATTTAGCACGGCCAATCCACCCTAACCCGCACATCCCTGGGCACACGGGACGATTTAGCACGGCCAATCCACCCGAACCTGCACATCCCTGGGCACTACAGGACAATTTAGCACGGCCAATCCCACCCTAACCTGCACATCCCTGAACACTATGGGCAATTTAGCATGGCCAATCCCACCCTAACCCACACATCCCTGGGCACTATGGGCAATTTAGCATGGCCAATCCACCCTAACCCGCACATCCCTGAACTCTATGGGCAATTTAGCACGGCCAATCCACCCTAACCCGCACATTCCTGAACTCTATGGGCAATTTAGCACGGCCAACCCACCCTAACCCGCACATTCCTGAACTCTATGGGCAATTTAGCACGGCCAATCCACCCTAACCCGCACATCCCTGAACACTACAGGCAATTTAGCATGGCCAACCCACCCTAACCTGCACATCCCTGGGCACTATGGGAGAAAACCGGAGCACCCGGAGGAAACCCCAAGCAGACACGGGGAGATTGTGCAAACTCCACACAGTCACCCAAGGGTGGGATTGAACCTGGGCCCCTGCCGCTATGAGGCTGCAGCGCTAACGACTGAGCCACCGTGATACATCTTATGGTCGTCACCATTATTAAATGTGAGTACCCTGCAGGCTCACTAAGGTCCTCTCGGGAGGGTAATCTGCCTTCCTCACCTGGTCTGGCCTACATGTGAGAACAGATCCACAGCAATCGCAACTCTCCTCTGGGCAATTCGGGATGGGCAATCAATGTTGCCCTAGCGTGCAACCCCACATCTGTGAATGAATTTTTAAACATTGAGATTATCAGAAATTCTTGCAACACTTTGGGGAGCAGGTATATAGTTCCTTGACAGTGGAGTTGCATGTGGACAGGGCCGTGAGGAAGGTGTTTGGGACGCTCACCTTTATTGGTCAGTGCATTGGGTATAGGGAGTTGGGAGGGTCATGTTGGGGCTGTACAGGGCATTGGTTAGGGCCACTTCTGGAAAACTGTGTTCAATCCCGGTCTCCCTGCTGTAGGAAGGATGTTGTGAAACTGGAAAGGGTTCAGAAAAGATTTACAGGGATGTTGGAGGGTTTGAGCTACAGGGAGGGGCTGAATGGTCTGGGGCTATTTTCCCTGGAGCGTCGGAGGCTGAGGGGGTATATTATAGAGGTTTATAAAATCATGAGGGGCATGGATAGGGTGAATAGACAAGGTCTTTCCCCCAGGGTGTGGGAGTCCAAAACTAGAGGGACATAGGGTTTAAGGTGAGAGGGGGAAGATTTAAGATCGACCTGAGGGGCAACCTTTTCACACAGAGGGTGGTGCGTGTATGGAATGAGCTGCCAGAGGAAGTGGTGGGGGCTGGTACAGTTACAGCATTTAAAAGGCACCTGGATGGGGACATGGATAGGAAGGGTTTCGAGGGATGTGGGCCAAATGCTGGCAAATGCGGATATCTGGGTCAGCATGGACGAATTGGACCGAAGGGTCTCTTTCCATGCTGTACAGCTCTGTGACTCCAGTGCAAGATTATCAGACAATGCTACAACACGTCTCACCCATACTTGGTCAAAGATATAATCACACAGAGACACCTATCCTCTATTGTTCAAAAAAACACATCCTGTCATTTCATTTTTCTGATTTAAGGTAATAATTTCTTAGTGCATTCTCCGTGGCAACGCCTGAACCTATCAGAGTTTGAATCGAGGGAAGCTGGAAATTGCAGAGGCTCCCACACTTTCAACGAGTGAAAACGTGCAAATTCCCAAAAGTTACAATTACACAGGTTCATCCTGGGATGGGATCACAGAATAGTTACAGTACATTTTTGTACGCTGACAGGTCTGCAGGCTGTTCCCACTTCCCCAGCATTAGCCTTTGTATGTAAGCTCAGCATCTTTCTCTCTGAGGCATGTTGAGAATATGTGTTTATATTTGAAGATGTGGAATTTTTTTGGTCATTCTGGATTGAAAGCGTTTTCAAGGAACACGTAAATTCCCAGGAGCTGTTTCCGACAGTAATTTCTGCAAAATCAAAAAGTGTGTCATTTGCAGTTTACAAAATGCCTGATGATTTGTGGAATACAGGCAAATGAAGGTTTTAGGCGATAAAAGGTAGGTTTTATGGGCTCTAATTGCTTATCAAAATTGGTTTGTTAGAGATGGGACTTCTCTGATCTAAAGTTGCCGTTTCAATCCTCACCCAGGGTGTCAGTGAGGGAAAATAAACCTTTAAACAGCCCCGCTCCTGGTTCTGCTGCAGTGATTTGGGGGTTTACTTCAGACAACTCTCCAAAGCAGTTTGTTTAAAACTGGCTCCGAGATAAGAACCGCAGATGCTGGAGTCAGAGATAACACAGTGTGGAGCTGGAGAAATACAGCAGGCCGGGCAGCATCACAGGAGCAGGAACGTCAACATTCCAGCTTGGGACATTTCTTCAGAAATCCGTCCTGAAGAAGGGACCTGAGGGTCTAGGCTCGAAACATCAGCTTTTGTGCTCCTAAGATGCTGCTTGGCCTGCTGTGTTCATCCAGCCCCACGCTCTGTTGTCTGAAATATTGACTTTGCTGCTCCTCTGATGCTGCCTGGCCTGCTGTGTCCCTTCAGCTCCACCCTGTGTAATCGTTGTCTAAAACTGTGCTCAAGCTCCACCTGGAGCCTCTGCAATCAGTCCTGGGACCCACTATTCAGGAAAGAGGTCTGTGTGTGTGTGTGTGTGTCTGTATGTGTGGGAATGTGTGTGTGTGTGTGTGACTATGTGTGGGAAAGTGTGTGTGTGTATCTGTGTGAGTGTGTGTGTGTGTCTGTATGTGTGGGAAAGTGTGCATGTGTGTGCGTGCATCTGTGTCAGTTTGTGTGTGTCTGTATGTGTGGGAAAGTGTGTGTGTCTGTATGTGTGGGAATGTGTGTGTGTCTGTATGTGTGGGAAAGTGTGTGTGTGTGTGTACATGCATCTGTGTGAGTGTGTCTGTGTGAGTGTATGTGTGTGTGTCTGGGTGGGTGTGTGTCTGGGTATATGTGTGTGCGTGTGTGTATGAGACAGAGAGAGAGAAAGAGCAATGCACGTGTGAGAGAGAGAGTGTGTTTGTGTGTGAGTGAGAAGTGTATGTTGTGTGTGTATGTGAGAGTATGTGTGACAGTGTGAGAGGGGGGTCACTGCAGAGTCAGCACAATGATCCTGTGGCTGACGGGATTGGATTTTGAGGTAAAACACGGCAGGTTTGTGTTCCCTCGAGTGTCGATGTTCCAGGGGTTTATGATGATTCAAGGATTGGGTTGTGTGAGGGAAACTATTCTGTCTGGGGCAGGCTGCCTGCAACACGAGGCAGATTCGGCCTGACCCACTCGACATGATGTCAGGGGCCAGTCCTCTGTCCCAGTGAGTGGCAGTCTGGAATGTCCGGGCCCTGCCCAGAGAAAGGCTGTTGAAGTTGAAGGTGAAGTGCCCAGATTGGCATTGGAGTTCAGGGTGATGGAACCAAGTGGGGCGGTGGGATTCAGATCCAAGATTTAATGAATGGTCGGACAGCCTCGAGGAGGGCTCCTGAGATCAGCCATGTACTCTCACAGTCAGCTCATAATGGGGATCAGAAGCTGCGCTGGCAGTCAGCATTAGGGGGGTAAGGGTTAGGTGGTGTTGGCAGGGGGCAGCGGCATCACTGGGAGAGGTATTTTGGTCTTTGTGCCTTTGGGTTCGGCAGGAATGGGCAGAGATCCAACAGAGCAGGGCACATGAAAGGAGTGTGCAAACAACATGAGCGGACCTGTCGATAACGCCCTGCATGCTGCTGAGAGGCATCTGCACAAGAGCAAAAGGGTGGGCCACCATGAAACTCATCAACCAGAACGTAACCCATAAAACCATTTCCCCGAAACACACACCGGAAAAATCAATCCACCACAGTTTCAGCCTGAGTCACACCACAAGACCACAGGCTCACATAGTCAGACAGACAGGAGACCACAGGCTCAGACAGACAGGAGACCCACAGGCTCAGACAGACAGGAGACCCACAGGCTCACACAGTCAGACAGACAGGAGACCCACAGGCACAGACAGGAGACCCACAGGCTCACACAGTCAGACAGACAGGAGACCACAGTCTCTCACAGACAGGAGACCCACAGGCTCACACAGTCAGACAGACAGGAGACCCACAGGCTCACACAGTCAGACAGACAGGAGGCCCACAGGCTCACACAGACAGACAGTCAGGAGACCCACAGGCTCACACAGACAGACAGGAGACCACAGTCTCTCACAGACAGGAGACCCACAGGCTCACACAGACAGACAGACAGGTGACCCACAGGCTTACACAGTCAGACAGGAGACCCACAGGCTCACACAGACAGACAGACAGGAGACCCACAGGCTCACACAGACAGACAGGAGACCCACAGGCTCACACAGTCAGACAGACAGGAGACCCACAGGCTCACACAGTCAGACAGACAGGTGACCCACAGGCTCACACAGTCAGACAGGAGACCCACAGGCTCACACAGACAGACAGGAGACCACAGTCTCAGACAGACAGGAGACCCACAGGCTCAGTCAGACAGGAGACCACAGGCTCAGTCAGACAGACAGAAGACATCAGGCTCAGACAGGAGACCCACAGGCTCAGTCAGACAGGAGACCCACAGGCTCAGTCAGACAGGAGGCCATAGGCTCAGTCAGACAGACAGAAGACCACAGGCTCAGACAGGAGACATAAGGCTCAGACAGACAGGACACCCACAGGCTCAGACAGACAGGAGACCACAGGCTCAGACAGACAGACAGGACACCCACTGGCTCAGACAGACAGGAGACCACAGGTTCAGACAGACAGACAGGAGACCCACAGGCTCACACAGACAGACAGGAAAACACTGGCTCAGACAGACAGACAGGAAATCACTGGCTCAGACAGGAAACCCACAGGATCAGTCAGACTGACAGACAGGAGACCCACAGGGTCACACAGACAGACAGGAGATCCACAGGATCAGTCAGACTGACAGACAGGAGACCCACAGCGTCAGTCAGACAGGAGACCACAGGCTCAGTCAAACAGAAGACCACAGGCTCAGACAAACAGACAGGAGACATCAGGCTCAGACAGACAGACAAGACACCCACAGGCTCAGACAGACAGGAGACCACAGGCTCACACAGACAGACAGGAAACCACAGGCTCAGACAGACAGACAGGATACCCACAGGCTCAGACAGACAGGAGACCACACGCTCAGACAGACAGGAGACCACAGGCTCAGACAAACAGGAGACCACAGGCTTACACAGACAGACAGGAAACCACTAGCTCACACAGACAGACAGGAAACCACAGGCTCAGGCAGGAGACCCACAGGATCAGTCAGACTGACAGACAGGAGACCCACAGGCTCACACAGACAGGAGTCCACAGGGTCACACAGACAGACAGGAGACCCACAGGATCAGTCAGACTGACAGACAGGAGACCCACAGGCTCAGTCAGACAGGAGACCACTGGCTCAGTCAGACAGACAGAAGACCACAGGCTCAGACAAACAGACAGGAGACAGCAGGCTCAGACAGACAGACAGGACACCCACAGGCTCAGACAGACAGGAGACCACAGGCTCACACAGACAGACAGGACACCCACAGGCTCAGACGGACAGGAGACCACACGCTCAGACAGACAGGAGACCCACAGGCTCAGTCAGACAGGAGACAGCCTGTGGGATTTGAGAAATTTAAGACTAATGAGCACATTTTTATGGTGAGAGGACAGAGATTTAGAAAAGACTCGAGGAACAATTTATTTTACACCGAGGGTGGTTTGTGTGTGGAAGGAACTTCGTGGGGAAGTGGTAGATTTGGGCACAGTTACAGTGTTTAAAGGACATTTGGATAAGTACATGAACAGGGAAAGGTTTGGAGGGTTATGGGCCAGGAGCAGGCAGGTGGGACTAGTTTCGTTTGGGATTGTGGTCGGCATGGATTTGCTGGGCCGAAGGGTCTTGTTTCCAAGCTGTGTGACTGTACAAATGTTCTTCTTGTGATCCTCAAGCAAACTGAGAATGTGGTTCCATTATTATTTTATATGGGCTCCTTAAACTCACACCTTTTGTTGGTCAGCCTTCAGCTTCTCAGGCCCTTCCCTAAACATTTCAGTATCGTTTCACAGCCTCAAATGATCAGACGGCATCTCTGGTGTAACAGACCATTTCCCTCTGAATGAATGTGCACAGCACCCCAATGCTTCTGAACGACTCTGACTCTCTGTGTTACTAGATTCCAGTCACTAGACAAAAGTAGATTCTTTTCTCTCCCTTATTGTGTCTTTTCTAATAAACCGAATTTGCCACCTCAAACATTTTGATGCTGAAAATGAAACTAAACTCACTTCTTCCCCTTCTTAACAAACACAGTGCAGGAAAACACATCAAATGTCAAGTGACACATCATTCCTTCAGTTGAACTTCACTGCAGAATGGAAAGAGAAATAATGCTTTCCAGCAGATTCAGGGTCCAGGATGGACCACACAAAATATAAGAGTTGACAACTTGGAGAAAACAGTTCTTAAGATACAGCATGGACTTAAAATTAAAACTAAATCTTTCAGCAGGTCACAGCCAACAGAGTGCCACATTTTAGAGGGTCAGAACAAATAACAGTGCCATAGATAGAGGTTCAGGATTTATGGAGGGCCAGACTGTTGCAGTGTCTGTGTGGTGGCAGCTCTGCAGTACAAAAGGGGTCAGAATTGACTGAGGGAACATCGCACTGTCGGAGGGTCAGGATAGAGAGAATCCCGAACTGTCGGATGGTCAGCATGAAGGGCATAGGCACTGTCAGAGGGTCATTGCTGAGGGAGTGGGCAATTTCAGCAGGTCAGTGCTGAGGGAACGGGCACTGTCGGAGGGTCAGTGCTGAGGGCGGGGGCCACTGTCAGAGGGTCAGTGCTGAGGGAGCGCCCCACTGTCGGACGGTCAGTGCTGATGGAGCGGACACTGTTGGAGGGTCAGTGCCGAAGGAGTGGGCACTGTCGGAGGGTCAGGATAGAGAGAATCCCGAACTGTCGGATGGTCAGCATGAAGGGCATAGGCACTGTCAGAGGGTCATTGCTGAGGGAGTGGGCAATTTCAGCAGGTCAGTGCTGAGGGAACGGGCACTGTCGGAGGGTCAGTGCTGAGGGCGGGGGCCACTGTCAGAGGGTCAGTGCTGAGGGCGGGGGCCACTGTCAGAGGGTCAGTGCTGAGGGCGGATGCCACTGCCAGAGGGTCAGTACTGGAGGAGCACCACACTGTCAGAGGGTCAGTACCGAGGGAGTGGGCACTGTCAGAGGGTCAGTGCTGAGGGAACGGGCACTGTTGGAGGGTCAGTGCCGAGGGAGTCGGCACTGTCGGAGGGTCAGTGCTGAGGGAGTGGGCACTGTTGGAGGGTCAGCACCGAGGGAACGGGCACTGTCGGAGGGTCAGTGCTGAGGGAGCGGGCACTGTCGGAGGGTCAGTGCTGAGGGAGTGGGCACTGTTGGAGGGTCAGCACCGAGGGAACGGGCACTGTCGGCGGGTCGGTGCTGAGGGAGCGGGCACTGTTGGAGGGTCAGTGCTGAGGGAGTGGGCACTGTCGGAGGGTCAGTGCTGAGGGAGTGGGCACTGTCAGAGGGTCAGTGCTGAGGGAGCGCCCCACTGTCGGACGGTCAGTGCTGATGGAGCGGACACTGTTGGAGGGTCAGTGCCGAAGGAGTGGGCACTGTCGGAGGGTCAGGATAGAGAGAATCCCGAACTGTCGGATGGTCAGCATGAAGGGCATAGGCACTGACAGAGGGTCATTGCTGAGGGAGCGGGCAATTTCAGCAGGTCACTGCTGAGGGAATGTGCACTGTCGGAGGGTCAGTGCTGAGGGAGCGGGCACTGTTGGAGGGTCAGTGCTGAGGGAGTGGGCACTGTCGGAGGGTCAGTGCTGAGGGAGCGGGCTCTGTTAGTGGGTCAGTGCTGAGGGAGTAGGCACTGTCAGAGGGTCAGTGCTGAGGGAGCGGGCACTGTCGGACGGTCAGTGCTGAGGGAATAGGCACTGTTGGACGGTCAGTGCCGAGGGAACGGGCACTGTTGGCGGGTCAGTGCTGAGGGAACGGGCACTGTCGGCGGGTCAGTGCTGAGGGAGTGGGCACTGTCGGCGGGTCGGTGCTGAGGGAGTGGGCACTGTCGGAGGGTCAGTGCTGAGGGAGCGGGCACTGTCGGCGGGTCGGTGCTGAGGGAGTGGGCACTGTCGGTGGGTCAGTGCTGAGGGAGTGGGCACTGTCGGAGGGTCAGTGCTGAGGGAGGTGGCACGTTCCCGGGTGGGGTTGGGCAACTTGGTGGGGTGGGTGTGGGCGGAGGTAGCTGGTTGAGAAATGGTAAAGCTTGTTGCTAGACATGGCTCTGGTGGTGAAAGGGTTACTGCAGTCATCCAGGCGATGAAAACGACACCTTTTCTCTTGAAAGAAAACACATAATAATGACCTTTGTTCGAGAGACCGTTAGAGTGGGCCCAGACTCTGGGATAATGATTCACTAACGGATCAGAGAACGCCACGTTGCATTCCCTGTGGAATTCGAAGGGTTAGGGCACCCGGAAGTGGCAGCTATTTATCAGCAATGTTGACTAGAATCCGGAAAATCTTTTCTCAACACCTACATATCCCAACACCCCAGTTGTACCAAGCCAGCTCTCTCAAAGGGCTAAAGCAAAGGAGCAGTCAGTGTTTTGGGTATGACCCTTCTTTTGTGCTGCCTGGCTTAATGTGCTCTTCTCGCCTCCTGTTCGTCTATCTGGGACTCCAGCATCTAGCAACTGTTTCTGAGATAGGAGGAACTGCAGATGCTGGAGAATCTGAGACAACAAGGCGTACAGCTGGATGAACACAGCAGGCCACGCAGCATCAGAGGAGCAGGAAAGCTGATGTTTCACCATTCTAGGCCTGAAATGTCAGCCTTCCTGCTCGGCCTGCTGCGTTCATCCAGCTCGACATTGTGTTATCTTAGCATCTAGCAATTCTGTCTCACCCAAGATCTGTCAGCCTCCAACACACACACACACACACACACACACACACACACACACACACACACACACACACCTGGTGGGTACAGTATGGATCAGTGACCAAGAGGCCTCACTCTGCTCAGAGCAGCAAGATGGGGTTGCCTCTGATGCTGTATTTGGGGGATAATTCCTCATTGGAAAGGAGCAGCAGACCCTGAAACGTCAGCTTTTGTGCTCCTGAGGAGCAGCTAGAGACAGGTTTAAGGGAATTGCGGGGGAAGAGGTTGAGAAGGAGAATTGGGAATTGAATGTGAGCTGGTGGCGTAATGGTGCATTGTGGACCAGTCATCCAGCCAACTGAGCTATCTGAGCCCCACTAACTCCGCACCAACAGACGACATAACATGGGTTTACAGGAAAGTCTTGTTCAGAGGGAACACACTGTGGGAAGAGCTCAAACCAGACAGACTGGTTTGATTGGAGCCTGCAGCATTCTGTGAAAAATGTTTTCATCCTGCTGCACAGTGTTTTGGCTTGTTTCTTTTTTCTCTATTGTTTGTTGGGGATAGCGGTGGTGGGGCCTTTGGGGTTTGGGGGGGGGGTGGGGTTCGAAGATATACCTACGAGGATACTCCAAATTCCAGCTCATTGCAAAACCAGCAACCAGCATCTCGGAAAGACACATCGTGGGCGGCTAGATGCTGTGTTGTGGATGATTTAAAAATTACTGGAAAATTGCGAGCCGTACACACCCTGCCTAATTAACTCCTCGATTATAACAGTACACAGTTTCACAGTGCCCTGGTTAACACGTTAACGCTGTCAGCTGCAATGTATTGTGGTGCGTTTTCCTCAGCTCTGAGGCTGTTTGTGTGAATCTCTCTTCTGAACCCTGAACTCCAGGACCAAGTCACAGACTCTGCAACAGCTAAATGAACCCCATTCCCCACACCACCCCACAACAGCTCTCTGTAACTGAGATAATAGGAACTGCAGATGCTGGAGAATCCGAGATAACAAGGTGTGGAGCTGGATGAACACAGCAGGCCAAGTAGCATCAGAGGAGCAGCAAGCTCTGAAGAGGGGTCTAGGCCCGAAACGTCAGCCTTCCTGCTCCTCTGATGCTGCTTGGCCTGCTGTGTTCATCCAGCTCCACACCTTGTTATCTCTCTGTAACTTCCTCATTTCCCAGTATTCCCCCTCTTCTGAAGGGTCCTGTTGAATCCGCTCCACTCTCACAACACTTACCCTATCCCAGACCACAGCAACTTACTGCCTCAAATAAAACACTCTCCCCTCCCAGCCTCAAGTTCTATCCCCAATTCCCTACACTCCGTGTTCCTCCGGTGAGCGACCCTCCTGCAGCTGGGAACACATTCTTCCTCACACTGACTCAACCCAACAGCCTGATTCTGCATGCCTCGATTCAATCTCCCCCACTTAGCCTTCCCTGCTCCAAGGGGAATGATCCCAGTCTCTCTCCACATCCACTAATCGATCCCAAAGCCGCTTATTGAACAGGAGCAGGGGGGAGGGGGGTGTTCTCCCCAAAGTCCTGAGGCCAATATTTATCCCTCAAACAATACCCCCAAAAACAAATGGTCTGGGTCGTTCTCACAGTGAGATATATAAAATATTTTGACTTGCGCTTCAGGAAGAGGGGGTAGTGTGGTGGAAATGTCACTGGAGCTAACCCAAGGGCCCAGGCTATCTCTTTGGGCTTTACGACATGAACATCGACTTGTGCCTGCAGACCAACAGCAGTATGGGTTGACTCTGAAATGCTCACCGTTCTGGTCTAAGTGATGCATTCAGTTTGAAGGTAATACAAATGCTATGCTCACCGGAGATGTCTACAAACCTCGGTCCCAAAGATAGGCTCAGGATGTTGGGCCTTCCAGTGTGAATGCATGACTTGCAAACTGGCAAAATCCAAGGTTCAGGACGATTTGCTCAGAGGCCCGCTGTGTTCGGGGCAGCAGCCGCCAAGGGCCAATAGGGAAACAGCACACGGTCCTTCACTCAAAGAACAACATGGCTCCAATCAGTCATTGTAGAGTCAGTGCCGAGGGAGCGGGCACTGTGGGAGGGTCAGTGCTGAGGGAGCGGGCACTGTCAGAGGATCTGTGCTGAGGGAGCGGGCACTGTTGGAGAGTCAGTGCCGAGGGAGCGGGCACTGTGGGAGGGTCAGTGCTGAGGGAGTGGGCACTGTCAGAGGATCAGTGCTGAGGGAGCGGGCACTGTGGGAGGGTCAGTGCTGAGGGAGTGGGCACTGTCGGAGGGTCAGTGCTGAGGGAGCGGGCACTGTGGGAGGGTCAGTGCTGAGGGAGCGGGCACTGTCGGATGGTCAGTGCTGAGGGAGCGGGCACTGTCGGAGATTCAGTGCTGAGGGAGCACTGCACTGTCAGATGGTCAGTGCTGGGGGAGTGGGCACTGTTGGAGGATCAGTGCTGAGGGAGCAGGCACTGTGGGAGGGTCAGTGCTGAGGGAGCGGGCACTGTCGGATGGTCAGTGCTGAGGGAGCGGGCACTGTCGGAGATTCAGTGCTGAGGGAGCACTGCACTGTCAGAGGGTCAGTGCTGAGGGAGTGGGCACTGTTGGAGGATCAGTGCTGAGGGAGCAGGCACTGTCAGAGGGTCAGTGCTGAGGGAGTGGGCACTGTCGGAGGGTCAGTGCTGAGGGAGCGGGCACTGTCGGAGGGTCAGTGCTGAAGGATTGCTGCACTGTCGGATGGTCAGTGCTGAGGGAGTTCCGCACTGTGGGAGGATCAGTGCTGAGGGAGCGGGGACTGTCGGAGGGTCAGTGCTGAGGGAGTGCCGCACTGTCAGAGGGTCAGTGCTGTGGGAGCAGGCACTGTCGGAGGGTCAGTGCTGAGGGAGCAGGGACTGTCGGAGGGTCAGTGCTGAGGGAGCGCCGCACTGTCGGAGTGTCAGTGCTGAGGGAGCGGGCACTGTCGAAGGGTCAGCGCTGAGTGAGCGCCGCACTGTCGGAGGGTCAGTGCTGAGGGAGCGCTGCACTGTCGGAGGGTCAGTGCTGAGGGAGCGCTGCACTGTCGGAGGGTCAGTGCTGAAGGATTGCTGCACTGTCGGAGGGTCAGTGCTGAGGGAGTTCCGCACTGTTGGAGGATCAGTGCTGATGGAGCGGGCACTGTCAGAGGGTCAGTGCTGAGGGAGCGCTGCACTGTCGGAGGGTCAGTGCTGAGGGAGCAGGCACTGTCGAATGGTCAGCGCTGAGTGAGCGCCGCACTGTCGGAGGGTCAGTGCTGAGGGAGCGGGCACTGTCGGAGGGTCAGTGCTGAGGGAGCACCGCACTGTCGGAGGGTCAGTGCTGAGGGAGCGGGCACTGTCGGAGGGTCAGTGCTGAGGGAGCGCCACACTGTCGGAGGGTCAGTGCTGAGGGAGTGCCGCACTGTCGGAGGGTCAGTGCTGAGGGAGCGCTGCACTGTTGGAGGGTCAGTGCTGAGGGAGCAGGCACTGTCAGAGGGTCAGTGCTGAGGGAGCGGTGCACTGTTGGAGGGTCAGTGCTGAGGGAGCGCTGCACTGTTGGAGGGTCAGTGCTGAAGGAGCGGGCACTGTCGGAGGGTCAGTGCTGAGGGAGCGGGCACTGTCGGAGGGTCAGTGCTGAGGGAGCGCTGCACTGTCAGAGGGTCAGTGCTGAGGGAGCGCCGCACTGTTGGAGGATCAGTGCTGAGGGAGTGGGCACTATCGGTTGGACAGTGCTGAGGGAGCGGACACTGTCAGAGGGTCAGGGCTGAGGGAGTGGGCACTGTTGGAGTGTCAGTGCTGAGGGAGCGCCACAATGTCGGAGGGTCAGTACTGAGGCAGTGGGCACTATCGGAGGGACAGTGCTGAGGGAGCGGACACTGTTGGAGGGTCAGTACTGAGGGAGCTCCACACTGTCAGAGGGTCAGTGCTGAGGGAGCACCATTAGTGCAGATTTGGAAGAGTGGATATTTGGTTGAGGGATATGAAATTATGAGGAGTATAGTCAGAGTATACTGTCTGGATCTCCTTCCTCTTGCTGGTTCACCTAAGACCAGAGGGTCTAAGTTGAAGATGAGGAGCAAGTGGTTTCGAGGGATCTCACCAAAGGAAAGTAGAAATATGGAACGGACTGCCTCAGAGGGTGGTTGGGTCCGGTACTCTCACTACATGTGACAAAAGGAAATTGATGAAGGCAGAGCGGTGGACGTTTTCTCTGTGTGGACTTTTGTAAGATGTTTGACATGGCTCTTCAAGGCAGACTGCTCAGCAAGGTTAGATCACACAGAATGCAGGGAGAGCTCGCCATGTGGATACAAAATTGACTCCAAGGTAGGAGGCAGAGGTGGTGGAGGTTTGTTTTTTGGACTCTTGGCAAGGATCGGTGCTGGGAGCACTACTTTTTGTTATTTATATCATTGAAGTGGATGTGAATATAGAAGGAATGGTTTTTCAGTTCGCAGGTGACACCAAAATTAGAGGCACAGTGGACAGGAACGGTTACCTCAGGGTACAATGGGATCTTGATCGGGATGGGCTGATGGGCCGAGGAGAGGCAGATGGAGTTTAATTCAGATAAATGTGAGGTGCTGCATTATGGAAAGGGAAATCAGGGCTGGACTTACACACTTAATGGGAAGATCCTGGGGAGTGTTACTGAACAAAGAGGGGGAGCAGTTCATTGAAAGTGGGGTCATGGGTAAAGTCAGAGTCATATGACACCAGGTTATTGTCCAACAGGTTTATTTGAAATCACACGTTTTTGGAGCACTGCTCCTCCATCAGGACTTCACCTAATTTTGTCCACCCAAGTCCAACACTGGCACCCCCACATCAGTCACAGGTAAACAGGGTGGGAAGAAGGCTTTTTTCTGAAGAAGGGTCCAGACCTGAAACGTCAGCTTTCCTGCTCCTCTGGTGCTGCTTGGCCTGCTGTGTTCATCCAGCTCTACACCTTGTTGTCTCAGATTCTCCAACATCAGCAGTTCCTACTGTCTCTGAATAGTGAGGAAGGTGTTTGGAATGTTTGTCTTTAATGGTCAGTGCGTTTGGTATATGAGCTGCGAGTGTCGTGTTGTGCCTCTACAGGACATGGGTTAGAGCCACTTCTGGAAAACTGTGTTCAATCCCGGTCTTCCTGCTGTAGGAAGGATGTTGTGAAACTGGAAAGGGTTCAGAAAAGATTTACAAGGATGTTGGAGGGTTTGAGCTACAGGGAGGGGCTGAATGGTCTGGGGCTATTTTCCCCGGAGCATCAGAGGCTGAGGGGGGAACCTTATAGAGGTTTATAAAACCATGAGGGGCATGGATAGGGTGAATAGCCAAGGTCTTTTCCTCCCAGGGTGGGGGGAGTCCAAAACTATATGTTTAAGGTGAAAGGGAAAAGGGACCTGAGGGGCAACATTCTCTCACAGAGGGTGGTGCGTGTATGGAATGAGCTGCCAGAGGAAGTGGTGGAGGCTGGTACAGTTACAACATTTAAAAGGCATCTGAATGGGGACTTGAATAGAAAGGGTTTAGAGGGATATGGGCTGAATGCTTGCAGATGGGACGAGATCAGTTTATGATATTTGCACCAAAGGGTCTGTTTCCACGCTGTATGACTCTACCTGAGCGTGTGGATGAACAGTGAAAATGCCAGACGCTGGGAGGCTGTGGACCTGGTGTGTGTAAACGGGGTCAGTGTATTTTGGTGTTTGTTGGTTGGCATTGACATGGTCAGCTAGTGTTTCTATGATGTATGGCTCTATGGCTTCATGATTTATCCCAAGCTGATCAGTATGATCCACACATTACAGGGTCAATCTGTGAGAGGTGCTGCTGACTAGATGGATTTAGTTAGGTCACTCCCATTGGTCTCCTGACTCCAGACCATAGATGCACTGTCTCCATTCTGCCCAAACAGAACCCATCTCCTCATTGATTGGGGAACAGCCCTCCCACACATGTAAGTGGAAACAATCTGACTGGGCAGGGATGGAGCTGATTCCAGACAAGCGGAGCGGTGACGTGGTTGCGCAGAAACTGTTAGTTTTCCTCAGCAAGCGCTCTATCGTGTAGAGACCTGCCTCATAATGAAGCTCTGTCACTCCAACAAAATCCTGACACTCCCCAGGCTCGTCCCTATCAGGAACCAACTCAGGTGAGAGGTGGCACAAAGAACAAAACATCTTAAATCGGCAAATCAAACCCATACAACTCTCCTGGGACAGCACGGGGTGAGATACAGAGTAAAGCTCCCTCTACACTGTCCGCCCAACAAATACTCCCAGGACAGGGACAGCACAGGGTGAGATACAGAGTAAAGCTCCCTCTACACTGTCCGCCCATCAAACACTCCCAGGACAGGGACAGCACAGGGTGAGATACAGAGTAAAGCTTCCTCTACACTGTACCTCCATCAAACCTATCATGGGGCTGTGCCAAGAGTCACTAATGCCCTTTCAGGAGGGAAATCTGCGTAGACCCAGTCTGGCCTACACATGACTCCATGTCCATGCAATGTGGTTGGTTCTGAACTGTGCTCTGAAATGGCACAGCAAGGGCAATTAGGGATGGGCTTTCCAACAATGCCCATCTGGGTGTGACAGCTGAGCACCACCCCCCCCACAAGCCGCCCTCTCACTGCCCAGTTACAGCCACGTTTTAACCACTTCAGTCATGCTCAGCAAACAACAGAGCGCTCCTGCAGCATGCAGGCTGCAATAGAAGAGGGGATGTGTGTGGCCATTTTCAGCACAGCAAGATCCCACAGGGCCCCAACAAGATCAGGATCACGGCTCCAAACTGGGGAGATCTTTCATTCCCTCAGGGTGATCAAGGCTGTTACGTGGCACCAGCCACATTGTACACAGCAAGCTCCCACAGACGGGCACCTGGCTGTGACTGGATCATCTATTTTAAGGCATGTTGGTTTGGAGATCAGGTAGGGCTCCCTTTCACCCCACCTACTGCTCTTCTTCAAGCTACAGGCTGTATAATCCTTCACAATAGCTCAGTTTTCCAAATCGCTTCCATCAGCGTGCGATCTGTCATAAGCAGGCTGCTTGACTATGTGGGGCTTCACAGATGCACCAAATGCAGCTCTCCGTTGGAGTAAATACCCAAAGACACAAACACAATGACAACCACAGCTTAGTGCTGGGTTGAGGAGAGGGAACCCCACACAGATCTAATTTCCCTTCCTTGATCCCCACCATGACCCCTCACACCACACCATGCATCCACTGAAATGGCGGTGGGCGTAGATCCAACAGGAACTTTCGAAAAGGCCGGGATGGTGGGGTGGGAATCAGGGAAATATGGTAAAGGAGGTATCTTTGACAGAGATCTGGTCTAAAGCCAGCACACAGGGGCAGCAGGTAATCAGGAAGGGCCATGAAATGTTGGCCCTTATTTCAATGGGGCTGGAGTATAACAGAAGGAAGTCCTACTGTACAAGGTGGCGGTAAGGTCACATCTGAAACAGTTTCCATCCCTTACTTAAGGAAAGGTGTCAGTTCCTTGGGGACAGCTCACAGAAGGTTCACCAGGATGATCCCTGGTTCGAAGGTAACAAGGTGTGGAGCTGGATGGACACAGCAGGCCAAGCAGCAGAAGAGCAGGAAAGGTGACGTTTCGGGCCTAGACCGGATTGCTTTATGAGCCAAGGAGAAACAGGTTCGGACGCTATTCAGTGGAGTTTAGGAGACTGAGAGGTGACCTCACTGAAACATATAGGGCCATGACAGGGTCAATGCTGAGAGGGCGTTTCCCCTCCATGGGAGAGTCGAGGACCAGAGGGCACTATCCTACTGAATAGCAGAGCAGGGTCAAAAGGGCTGAAGGGCCTCCACCAGGTCCCTATTTCTTAGGGCCAGTAAAGGAGGGGAGATGCAGAAGGGAGTGGGGAACAATTGGGAAGTGCTGGGAAACAGCCAGCACAGAATGGAAGGGGTGCTGTCCGACTGGGAGCCTGAGGGTTATTTTCAGTGCTGTTTGGATGTGTGGCTCTGTGGGTGGAGTGTAACCAAAACATTCACTGGCAATGGAGCGGGACAGGGCGCATTTTGTGTTTTGATCGAACTGTCTTCTCAATGAGCAGTTTCGACAGCAGGGCTATGTATGTCGGCAGGAATAGAGCAAAGCCCTACCTTCAGGAAGATCCCAAATCCAGCCAGGAGGCTGTGACTGTGGGAGTGCAGAGGGAACATGATACACATGTGGGTGGGCTCTCCATCACTCTCTCTGCTGCATTGCAAACGGCACAGTCCCACAGCAGTGATAATGGGAACTGCAGATGCTGGAGAATCCGAGATAATAAAATGTGAGGCTGGATGAACACAGCAGGCCAAGCAGCATCTCAGGAGCACAAAAGCTGACGTTTCGGGCCTAGACCCTTCATCAGAGAGCTCTGTGTTCATCCAGCCTCACAGTCCCACAGCAGCTTTCCACATGATGTCCTGGCAATGCAAAGGTGTGCAACTGGTTTGGCTGTGGGTGCAAAGAGAAACCACAAGTGGGTGAGGCAGAGGAACCTCATGGTGTGTTCCCAATGAGCCGCCCACACAATGGCTCAACTGCATTCCACTCTGCCCCTGGCAGAACCGGTTACAAACCATAATGTTCCTCATCGCACCCACCCTCACCGCAGACCGTCACCCACTTTTCAAAGAGTCAGACTGGGTCAATACTGAGGGAGTGGGCACTGTCGAAGGGTCAGTAGCGAGGGAACAGGCACTGTCGGAGGGTCAGTGCTGAGGGAGCGGGCACTGTCGGAGGGTCAGCGCTGAGGGAGTGGGCGCTGTAGGAGGGTCAGTGCTGAGGGAGCGGACACTGTCGCAGGATCAGCGCTGAGGGGGCAGGCACTGTCGGAGGGTCAGCGCTGAGGGAGTGGGCACTGTCGGAGGGTCAGCGCTGAGGGAGCAGGCACTGTCGGAGGGTCAGTGCTGAGGGAGCGGGCACTGTCGCAGGGTCAGTGCTGAGGGAGCGGCACTGTCGGAGGGTCAGTGCTGAGGGAGCGGGCACTGTCGGAGGGTCAGTGCTGAGGGAGCACGCACTGTCAGAGGGTCAGTGCTGAGGGAGCGGGCACTGTTGGAGGGTCAGTGCCGAGGGAGTGGGCACTGTTGGAGGGTCAGTGCTGAGGGAGTGCTGCACTGTCGGAGGGTCAGTGCTGAGGGAGCGGGCACTGTCAGAGGGTCAGTGCTGAGGGAGCGGGCGCTGTCAGAGTTGGCTGTCTTTCTGATTGGACGTTACACTGAGACGTCCTCTGCCCCCTCCTGGTGGGTGGCGAGTGTAAAATGTCCTACGGCCACTGTCAGAAGCAGAGGAGGGGGGAGTTCTCCCTATGGTCCTGAGGCCAGTATTTATTCCTTGACCAACATCAGTAAAAACTGATGATGTGATTCATTCCCACATTGCTGTGTGAGA
Source organism: Stegostoma tigrinum (assembly GCF_030684315.1). NCBI lineage: Eukaryota > Metazoa > Chordata > Chondrichthyes > Orectolobiformes > Stegostomatidae > Stegostoma > Stegostoma tigrinum. The sequence goes on along the minus strand of NC_081395.1, from coordinate 3,896,319 downwards.
ACTAGTTCCTCCATTTCCTACATTACAAAAGGGACTGTAGTTGAACAGAAAGACTCCAGAGTGTGGAGTCCCTGGTTGCTTCTGTGAAGGTGTGAGCTGTGAAAGGAACTCGAGAATAGTGGAGATTTTGCCTTTGCTGAGGGAGCAGGTCTCGGGATGGAACCCAAGCTCAGTGGGGAATAGCTGATGAATTCGGTCATGGACCGTTAACAGCTACAAGTCAGGACCCGAACCCCAGGTATCACTGATCCTTTCATCCGCTGCATACAGAGCATTTTAATAACACTATTTAATCACCATTTCCATTTGTCTCCTATTTTCTGTGAGAATAATCGAAAATTGCAGGGTTCAAGACAGATTTGGAAGTGGAAACTAGTTGCATTTGTGTTTGAAGTAGACATGTGTTTGATGGGCTGAATAGCCTCTTCCTGTGCCATTTGATTCTGGAAAAGCTCCCTCAGCACTGACCCTGCGACAGTGCCCGCTCCCTCAGCACTTACGCTCCAACAGTGCCCACTCCGTCAGCACTTACCCTGCGACAGTGCCCCCTCCCTCAGCACTTACCCTGTGACAGTGCCCGCTCCCTCAGCACTGACCCTGCGACAGTGCCCGCTCCCTCAGCGCTGACCTTCCGACAGTGCCCGCTCCCTCAGCACTGACCCTGCGACAGTGCCCGCTCCCTCAGCGCTGACCTTCCGACAGTGCCCGCTCCCTCAGCACTGACCCTCCGACAGTGCCCGCTCCCTCAGCGCTGACCTTCCGACAGTGCCCGCTCCCTCAGCGCTGACCCTCCAACAGTGCGGCGCTCCCTCAGCACTGACCCTCCGACAGTGTCCCCTCCCTCAGCACTGACCCTCCAACAGTGCCCCCTCCCTCAGCACTGACCCTCCGACAGTGCCCGCTCCCTCAGCGCTGACCTTCCGACAGTGCCCGCTCCCTCAGCGCTGACCCTCCAACAGTGCGGCGCTCCCTCAGCACTGACCCTCCGACAGTGTCCCCTCCCTCAGCACTGACCCTCCAACAGTGCCCCCTCCCTCAGCACTGACCCTCCGACAGTGCCCGCTCCCTCAGCGCTGACCTTCCGACAGTGCCCGCTCCCTCAGCGCTGACCCTCCAACAGTGCGGCGCTCCCTCAGCACTGACCCTCCAACAGTGCCCCCTCCCTCAGCACTGACCCTCCGACAGTGCCCGCTCCCTCAGCACTGACCCTCCAACAGTGCCCCCTCCCTCAGCACTGACCCTCCGACAGTGCCCGCTCCCTCAGCACTGACCCTCCGACAGTGCCCGCTCCCTCAGCGCTGACCTTCCGACAGTGTCCCCTCCCTCAGCGCTGACCCTCCAACAGTGCCCACTCCCTCAGCGCTGACCCTCCGACAGTGCCCGCTCCCTCAGCGCTGACCTTCCGACAGTGCCCGCTCCCTCAGCACTGACCCTCCAACAGTGCCCGCTCCCTCAGCGCTGACCCTCCGACAATGCCCGCTCCCGCCGCACTGCACGCTGGGTGTCAGCCTGTCACAGGGGCAGTAAATCGGCGAAGAGTAAGCCACATTTTCTGCAGCTGTGCCCCTTTAAGAGCACCACACCCTCAGTCAAGCCGCGTAAACAGCCTGTTGCTGACTGTTTGTGCCTCTGGGCATTTGCTACCTGTTGTAACTGTAGGTAGAAGGAACTGCAAAAACATAACAGGTTTTTGAGAAAGCAGATTATTTTGGAATGTAAGCATTTGACTTTGCAGTCGAAATGATTCTGGCCAAAATGCAACCCTCATTTGCCTTAAAATATAGATATGTGTCATGTGTAAGGTATATTTGATATACCAGATATATAGAATAACACATATAGATTTGGGAAACCTGTAAACTAACTCTTTGGAATAACATGAGTGTGCCGAGTTTGCAGAAAGTCGTCCTCACACCCTTTTTCAGTTATCTGACCCACCCTGCTGTTTTAACTATTGCACAGTCAACTCCAGTAGCAGCTACCATTATTAAACCTCACTCAGCAATTCACTCCCACCTCCACCTCCTCCCTCCCTTACGGGTTTGCTGGCTGAGCTTGCAGAGATCTGCTCGTTGGAAGAGGAGGAGGAACATGGATGGGATGGGCCAAATGGACTCTTTGGCGTAGGCTTCCACGGAACAAACTTCTGACAAAGTCCCTCCCAATCTGGGATGGAGTCAACTCTGTTCCTCAGACCCTCCCAGACCTGCAAAGGGGAGAGGGAGAGGGGTTTGGGAGGACTCTCGGGTAAAACAGCCTCTAGCAAAAGGAGTTCGAGACACCAGGAGGCCATTCTGACACCGCAAGACTGCCCCAAGGTTCAGTGAGATCATGGTTACTGTAGCTGTGAGCTCCCTCCACTGTCTGACCCCCCACTAACCCCCTCATCTGTCAGAAACCTCTCAAACTTGGCCTTGGCTATATCTAGTGACTGCGCTCCCACCCCCCCATATCCCACTGCTCTCTGGGGGTGAGAATTCGATTGGCTCAGCCCTCACCCCACCACCCTCAGACAGAAAACATTCCTCTTCACGTCCAACTATAACAGGAGACCCCTCATTCTGAGAGTGTGTTCCCCCATCCCTCTACATAGATGCTCATCAGGGAGGAAATATCCTCCCAGCTACACCACACCGTCAAAGCGCACCCCCCCCCCACCCCTTATCCATCTTAAATAAATCACTGCATTCCTGAGCGAGGGTCACCGGACCCAAAGTGTTAATTCTGATTTCTCTTCACAGATGCTGCCAGACCTGCTGAGCTTTTCCAGCAATTTCTGATTTTGTCTCCTTCAAAACCCAGGATAAGTTCATGAATAGGAAATGTTTTGAGGGATATGGGCCAGGAGCAGGCAGGTAGGACTAGTTTAGCTTGGGATGATGGTCGGCATGGACTAGTTGGGCTGAAGGGTCTGTTTCAGTGCTGTATGACTTTATGCAGGCCCATTGCGGCCAACATTTCCTCATTCTGTGACCATTCACCCCAGGAATCGGTCAAGTGAACTACTTCTCATGTAACTATGTCCTGTTTCAAATAAATGCACCAAAACGGTACGCAGTGTGTAAACTGTGGTTCACTAATATCCCATACAATTATGACAAAACTTCCCCGGCTCTAGCACATTTGTCATCACATCGGTAACCCAGGGACAGGGGAATATGCGCAGGGAGGCAGTGTGTAATGTCATTCCAGTGTGTTGGTAACCCAGAATTTCAGGCCAATGTGCTGAGGACATAGGTTTGAATCTCATCCATGGAATTGAATGAAAATTTGAATTCAGTAAAATGTGGAATGAAGAGCTGGCTTAATAGTGCCCATGAGACAGCAGGAACTGCAGATGCTGCGGAATCTGAGATAACAAGGTGTAGAGCTGGATGAACACAGCAGGGCAAGCAGCATCAGAGGAGCAGGAAGGCTGACGTTTTGGGTCTGGCCCCTTCTTCAGAAAATTGAAGAAATTTTCTGATGAAGGGTCTAGGCCCGAAACATCAGCTTTCCTGCTCCTCTGATGCTGCTTGCCCTGCTGTGTTCATCCAGCTCCACACTGCGTTATACCTTAATAGTGACCATTGTTGTTTTATTGTTTAAAAACCCATTCATAGAGTCATACAGCAAGGATACAGACCCTTTAGTCCAACCAATCCATACCGAACATAATCCCAAGCTAAACTCGTCCCACCTGCCTGCTCCTGGCCTATATCCCTTCAAATCTTTCGTGTACTTATTCAAGTATCTTTTAAACGTTGTAACTGTACCCACATCCACCATCCTCAGGAAGTTCTTTCCACAAATGAACCACCCTCTGTGTAAAATGTTTGCCCCTCATGTCATTTGCAAATTGCTCCTCTCTCACCTTAAAAGTGTGCCCCCCGAGTCTTGAAATATCCCATCTGAGGGAAAAGATACCCACAATTAACCCCAGCTACCCCTCATTAGTTTATTAACTTCCATAAGGTCACCTCCCAATCTCCTAAAAACGTGAAAAAAAGTCCCAGCCTATCCAGCCTCTCCTCATAACACAAGCCCTTCATTCCTGGCAACATCCAGATAAATCACTTCTGAACCCTCTTCAGCTTGACAACATGCTTCCTATAACTGCGTGACCAGAACTGGATACAGTACTTCAGAAGGGGCCTTGCCAATCAATAACGCATTTCAGGAAGAAAATCATCTGGCCTTGATGCAACTCAAGTATCACAGCGATGTGGCTAACTCTTAACTGGGCAATTAGGGACGGGCAATATGTGCTGTCCCAGGGCATTCATGCCCTGGGAATGAATTTGGAAATGTATACACTCCATTCCTGCTATAATACAGAGCAACACTTCCAGTTCATTTCCCTTCCTTTCAATAGCTCTCCCTGTGTACTAACATCCTGCAGCTCACAAAGCTCCTGCTGGAAACTTGTGCAACAGGAACTTGCAGGTGTTTCATAAACTGCCAAATGCTTTGGGAGGTTCGGGGGTTAGGACAGGTGCCGCAAAAATGCAGGCCTATTCCTTCTGCAGGGATTATAACAAGGTCAGCCAGCTGGACCCCATAGAATGGGAGTTCCCCAACTGGGGCTGTTAACCTGGTCCAATCAGGGAGCCCTGGCTGACATTGTCAAGTTATGTCAGAGATGCTGACACAGGTGCCTGATGCTGTAAGAAGCAGTACCAGAGTAAAGGACTCTTCATGTGCGAATAAACAGTGACTTGGTGATGGAATACCAGCCCTTGTGGAGTTTTTTCACTTTCCATCAGTCTTCCTTTGTCAATGAGGCTGAGGACCATGGTGTAGAGCAGGACAATCCCAATGCCAACAACTGGGGCGGCACAGTGGCTCAGTGGTTAGCACCGCTGCCTCACAGAGAGTCACCGGGGTTCGATTCCACCCTCAGGTGACTGTCTGTGTGGAGTTTGCACATTCTCCCCGTGTCTGTGCAGGTTTCCTCCCACAGTCCAAAGACGTGCAGGTTAAGGTGGGTTGGCCATGGGGAATACAGGGGTACAGGCCTGGGTGGGATGCTCTTCGGGGGGTTGGTGTGGACTCAATGGGCCAAAGCCCTACTTCCACACTGTAAAGATTCAATAGAGAATTTTGCAACATTTGACAACAGACATGGGCAGTCCAAATCTCTTTCCCATTTATTGGGTGCAGCAGTCTGGTGGTTATACCTGTAGACCAGTGATGTAGAATTCACGTTCCAGATCCACAAACGCATTATTGCACAAAGTGGACAGCAAGAGCAATCTTGTAATAAAGCTTCCCCAAACCATTTCAAAGGGAGCATTACAAAGTGAGCCACATAGGAGAACATCAGGAACCTACATTCAGTCGCAGCAGTGTGTACCATCTACAAGATGCACCAAAGATCCTCAGGCAGCACCTTCCAAACCCACAACCCCTTCTATCCAGAAGGACAAGCGGCAGCAGATACCTGGGAACACCACCCACTACACATTCACCATCCTGGCTTGAAAATATATCGTCGTTCTTTCAGTGATAATGGGAACCCGAAACGTCAGCTTTTGTGCTCCTGAGATGCTGCTTGGCCTGCTGTGTTCATCCAGCTCCACACTTTATTGTCGTCGTTCTTTCAGACTGGGTCAAAATCCTGGAATTCCCTCCCGAAGGGGCATTGTGGGTCACCCCACAGCACATGGACTGTAGTGGTTCCCGAAGGCAGCTCAACTGAAAGCTGTAGAGAACAACACTTTGTCATCATGTCATCATGAGGAGATGCTATAATTGATGATATTGATTGGCACTGAATAAATCTGTGCCTAATCTCCACTGTAGTCCCCAACCTGAACTTGGACAAACAGTAAGGGCTGCAATTGCCCTCAGGACCTTGGCAAAATAGAAAAATTAAAATAGGAAATAGACATATACAGCACTGGAACCATTCAGCCCATCAGTCCGATACCAGCTCTTTGAAAGATCTCTCCATTAAGTTGCCTCTCCACAGCTCTCTGTGAATTCCCTCCCTTTCGAAAGTTCCTATTGAATCTGCAGCACCGTCACAACTTACTGCCTCAAATAAAACATTATCCTCATCTTCCCCGCTCCCTCAGGCTCTGTTCCCAAATTCCTTTCAATCCATGTCCCTCCGCTGACCGGCCCTCCTGCTCCTGGGAGCAGTTTCTCCCTCACACTGCCTCAATCCAACAGCTCCCCTTCCTGATTCTGAGCACCTCGATTCAAACTCCTGCCTGTCCCTTTCCTGTTCACAAACGGGAATGATCCCTGTCTCTCCCATCGGATGGCCCACTGAGGAGGAGAATCACCAGATATTGAGGCTTACAATGCTATGAATTGAATGCTGGATAATTGGATTGGAACAGTTAGCTGGTGGTATTTGACTGGCACAGACTCAATGGGCTGAAGGGCCATTTGCTGATCTGTAGACCTCAATGACCCCAATTCTGAAGAAGATATGTCTCATTTGAATCGGTTACACTGCACCTGTCTCCCAGCACAGTGGCTCAGTGATTAACACTGCTACCTCACAGCACCAGGGACCCAAGTTCGATCCCACCCTCGGGCGACTCTCTGCGTGGGAGTTTGCACATTCTCCGTGTGTCGGCGTGGGTTTCTTCCAAGTGGTCCAGTTTCCTCCCAGAGTCCAAAAATGTACAGGTTAGGGTGGGTTGGCCGTGTTAAATTGTCCCATAGTGCCCAGGGATGTGCGGGTTAGGGTGGATTGGCCGTGCTAAATTGTCCCGTAGTGCCCAGGGATGTGCGGGTTAGGGTGGACTGGCCGTGCTAAATTGTCCTGTACCAGGACAATGCGGGTTAGGGTGGGTTGGCCATGCTAAATTGTCCCGTAGTGCCCAGGGATGTGCGGGTTAGGGTGGATTGGCCGTGCTAAATTGTCCCGTAGTGCCCAGGGATGTGCGGGTTAGGGTGGGCTGGCCGTGCTAAGTTGTCCCTTAGTGCCCAGGGATGTGTAGGTTAGGGTGGATTGGCCGTGCTAAATTGTCCCATAGTGTCCAGGGATGTGCGGGTTAGGGTGGATTGGCCGTGCTAAATTGTCCCATAGTGTCCAGGGATGTGCGGGTTAGGGTGGATTGGCCGTGCTAAATTACCCTGTAGGCTGGCGTTTCGGCCGAACCCAAAATGTCAGCCTTCCTGCTCCTCTGATGCTGCCTGGCCTGCTCTGTTCCTCCACTCCAGCATTGGCATTTCTTCCTATCTCTGAGCGATATGGGTTCAAATCCCACCAGGGCTGCTGGTGGAATTTAATATTAAACAATTAATAAAACGTGGAATTGAAAGCTAGTCTCAGGGATGATGACCATGAAATCATTACTGATTGCTGTCAAACCCCATCCAGGTACCCAAGGCCTTTCAAAACAAAAACCAAAAGAACAGCGGATGCTGTAAATCAGGAACGAAAACAAAGTTGCCGGAAAAGCTCAGCAGGTCTGGCAGCATCTGCGAAGGAGAAAACAGAGTTAACGTTCCGGGTCCGGGTCCATTTCTGAGGAAGGGTCACCGGCAACGTTAACTCTGTTTTCTCCTTCACAGATGCTGCCAGACCTGCTGAGCTTTTCCAGCAATTTCCATTTGTGGCAACAGGCTGTGGAGTTGGATGATCAGCCAAGATGGTATTGGACGGCATAACAGGCTCAATGGGCCGAACGGCCTCATCCTGCTGCTCTGTCAGAAACTGCGGGAAACGCTCAGCGCCTTCAGTGGCACAGTGTGACTTTTTTTTGCCTTGTTCTTATTTCAGGTGGGGTTGGCGTGGGAAGTGAAAGTGTTGGAGAGCAGAAAGAGTTAAAACAGTCAGATATCTATTTGTGAAAGGCGGGGTAGGTTTGAAATATTGGCGATTCCTGTCAGTTTATTTCTGCCGGGATGAAATAGATGTGTGGAAAGAGAGAGAGAGAAGGGACTTTGTTTTTAAATTTATTTTCAAATTTATTTTGGATAATGATTAGTGAGTCAGAGAGCTGGGTTAGGGCGGTGTGAGTATGGGGGGAGCTCACTTTCAGAGAGAATGCCATGTCACATAGGCAGGTGTGTGAAACCACCACCGTTATATGTCAGCGCATGCGTTAGTCATCAGCTCTCTGTAACTTCTCTCATTTTAAAGAACTGGTTAGGTAGGTCTCACCATCTGAGACAGACAGAGAGAGAGAGACAGTGTGTGTGTGTGCGCGCAGTCTGCCCAGTGGAGGTACAGAGGGGAGACAGAAAGAAAGCAACATTACTTTCTCTTTGCAAGTCACACAGGTGCCTCTCTTGAACGAGAGAGAGAGAGAATAGAGAGAAGGAGAGAAGGGCTGGTCAACAAACCAGTCTGTCCCCCTCTCTCACTGGTGCAAGAGAACAGCTGCATCTCAAAAAAAAGAATTGAACCTTTGCGAATACAAACCGGAGACGTGATGCCCCGGGCTTTTCTGGTGAAGATTCGGAGTGACACTCTGAGGTCTCGGAGCTGGGGAGAGATACCTGATCAAATGAGGGCAGATATTTACATACCGCGTAAGTACCGAAGAATTCCCTTTTGGGGAGGCAGGTATAGGGAGAGAGCGTAAAATAGTGAACCCCCTTTTGTGAAGCCAAAAGCAGGGAGCTTTATGTGTTGCTTCTTTTGTTTTGCAACGGAGGGCACTGCTTCGTTTTGTTTTAAGAAATTCACACACCGTAACACACTTTGTTACTTCTAAAAAGATGTGAAAATTGGTGGCAGAGTTTTCAATTTGGGAGTCACTGGGACATGAATATTGTGACGAAAGAGAGATAATAAGCATCAGCTCAGCTTGTTTTCTTTTCAGATTGAAATTTGGCTTTTGAAAAGTCTAAACATTTCAAAATGTTATTGACACTCGAAGTGATAAACCCAAATGCTCCGCAAACACTCTCCAAGCTCCTCCATATTTTAAAATATTCGATGAGGGAGTTGGAACTCAGACTGTGCTAATTTCTTTCTGAATTGTTGTCAACGCCTCCAGGTCTAAGACAGGGTGAATTTAAACAGAAAAAAATAACGGTAATGAAAGTGGGTGAAAAGGTTTTTTTTTCTTGAAATAATCATTAACCTGATTTACTGTGCAGGAAATCCTACATCAAGTGGCGGAATGTGAAGGTGAAACTTTTAACTGAACGACTGACTCACTCCTCCCTGCAATGATCTTGTACTGGAAAGGGAGTATTTTTGTCCTCAGCTTCCACACAGCCTGACAGTGGCACCTCTGCTAGGACAGACCACACTAAGCCCCCATGCAAACAGTGCCTAGTCTGTCTGCAGTCAAATCCCCCCCACCCGGACCCTACACCCCCTCCCTTTCTGTCACCCCCTCCCTATCTCTGTCACCCCCTCCATCCCCTACACCCCCTCCCTATCTCTGTCACCCCCTCCATCCCCTACACCCCCTCCCTATCTCTGTCACCCCCTCCAGCCCCTACACCCCCTCCCTATCTCTGTCACCCCCTCTAGCCCCTACACCCCCTCCCTGTCTCTGTCACCCCCTCCAGCCCCTACACCCCCTCCCTGTCTCTGTCACCCCCTCCCTGTCTCTTTCACCCCCTCTAGCCCCTACACCCCCTCCCTATCTCTGTCACCCCCTCCAGCCCCTACACCCCCTCCCTATCTCTGTCACCCCCTCCAGCTCCCACACCCTCTGGAGCATCCCCTGATTCCCGTTTTGCTGTCGTTGGGAGCTGTGCCTTCAGCTGCCTGGGAACCTGAACACAGGGATTCCCTCCTGGAATCTCCCCGTGCCTCTGTCCCTCTCTCCCGCTCTCTCTCTCTCTCTCTCTCTCTCTCTCTCTCCTCCTTTAAAAGTGACCTTTGCCCTGAGCTTTTAATGGCCTGTTCCGAATATTCCCTGGCATGGCTCAGTATTAGTTCCTGTTTGACACACCTGAGAAGTGCTTTTTATTGTTACATTTCAGTAAACGTGGTGTAGTAATGTGGCTTTTTGTGTTGTTCCAAATTCGATTCAATTTCCCAGCCCCATCCCGACCAAATTATTCCCTAGGCTGGCAAGTGATTAAAAAAAACATTCGTGCCACACAAATGCCAGGCAATGCCCATCACCAATAACTAACAATCTACCCACTTACTCATTGACAAACAATGGTGTTCCCACCACTGAATCCCCCCGTCACCGAATTCCCCCCCCCCCATTAACATCCTGGGGGTTCCCATTGACCAGAAACTCAACTGGACTCACCACATAAACACAGCGGCTACAAGAGCAGGTCAGAGGCTGGGATCCTGCAGCGAGTAACCCCCCTCCTGACTCCCCCCCCCCCAAAGCCTGTCCCACCATCTACAAGGCACAAGTCAGGAGAGGGATGGAATACCCCCCACTTGCCCCTGGATGGGGGCAGCCCCAACAACACTCAAGAAGCTCAACCCCATCCAGGACAGAGCAGCCCCCGCTCGATCGGCACCACATCCACAAACATCCCACTCCCCCCACCACCCACCGACGCTCAGTTGCAGCAGTGTGTACCATCTACAAGGTGCTCTGCAGAAACTCACCAAAGACCCTCAGGCAGCACCTTCCAAACCCACCACCCACTTCCATCCAGAAGGACAAGGGGCAGCAAGTACATGGGAACACCACCCCCTGCACATTCCCCTCCGAGACCCTCACCATCCCGACTTGGGAATATATCCCCGTTCCTTCAGTGTCATTGGGTCACAATTCTGGGAATTCCCTCCCTAAGGGGCTTTGTGGGTCACCCCACAGCACATGGGCTGCAGCGGTTCAAGAAGGCAGCTCACCCCCTCCTTCTCAAGGGGGCAACTGGGACTGGGCAATAAATGCTGGGCCCAGTTAGTGACACCTCATGAATAAATGCGAAAAGAAAGTGACAAAGGAAGATTTTTCACAAATTGTATTCTATAGACCCTCTGGATGTGATTCAATACCGAGAGAGTGAAATCGATGTGTCACCCCTGTGTCTTTCTGTGGAGGAGAACGCTGAGAAGGAATCGTCCTACGATACAGACTCCAGTACATCTGCACAGGACACTGAAAGTAGAACCCACAATGCCCACCAGGGATTCACACGCTCCAAGATAAAGGTACTCAGAAAGAGCAACACATCTGTCGAACCTCAGGTCACCCTGAAACATCAAAGCTAGCAAGGGGCTAGTTTTCTGAAATGCGCACCCTGTTGGATTGTGGGAAACACAGCAGCCACACGCTGCACAGCAGGATCCCACACACAGCAATGTGGGAATGATCCGGGTCATCTGTTTTAAGTGACGTTGGTTGAGCGATAAATATTGGTGTCAGGGCTGGAGGGAGAACTCCCCCCCCACCCCCTTTCACTGCCCAGCCCCCGCTCTCTTTCCAGTAGTGGCTGTGGGATCTTTTATACACCACCCCGCAACCCCAACCTCCCGAGGGGGCAGACAGGGTCACAGTTTAATGTTTCACTTTAAACATGGCACCTTCGACAGTGCAGCACTGACCCTCCGACAGTGTAGCAGTTCCTCGGCGCTGACCCTCCAACACTGCCCGTTCCCTCAGCACTGACCCTCCGACAGTGCCTGCTCCCTCAGCACTGACCCTCCGACAGCGCCCGCTCCCTCAGCACTGACCCTCCAACACTGCCCACTCCCTCAGCACTGACCCTCCGACAGTGCCTGCTCCCTCAGCACTGACCCTCCGACAGCGCCCACTCCCTCAGCACTGACCCTCCAACACTGCCCGCTCCCTCAGCACTGACCCTCCGACAGTGCCTGCTCCCTCAGCACTGACCCTCCGACAGTGCCCACTCCCTCAGGACTGACCCTCTGACAGTGCCCACTCCCTTGGCAGTGGAAATACAGGGTATTGATGGGGTGATGGTCTCTGCGGTGGGACTGGTACCCATTGCCCTCTGACTGCACTGAATAGACTCTCACCTCTCAGCTGGTGCTGGGAACGGGACAGTGAGATCTGACTGAAATGCCCTGTCGTTCTCATGTAAGCCTGTGTGATTATCCAGGTCACCCGGGGGACGTGTTCGGACCCACTATTCAGCTGCCTATTTTGCCAGAAGACCTTCCAGTACCAGCGCATGCTCAACAGGCACCTGAAATGCCACAATGATGTCAAACGCCATCTCTGCAACTTCTGTGGCAAAGGCTTCAACGACACATTTGACCTTAAGCGACATGTACGAACACACACAGGTACCGGAGCAGTAAATTCCCTTTCTCATTGTCCTCCTGGTCGGAATGGCGCCGCTGGCACGAGCAGTTGAGAGCGTCATAAATTGGGGTTTCTGCTCCTTCAGAGCATGTACCCTTGGGGTAGTGGGTACGGGAGCCACAGCAGAACAATGCCAGCACTGAAACAGTTAAGTTGCATGCTAAGGCCGCACAGCCCACCCTGTCAAAGGAAGGATATTATTAAACTGGAGAAGGGTTCACAAGAGATTTACCAGGATGTTTGCCGGGAATGGAAGATCTGCGGTACAAGGAGAGGCTGGATAATCTGGGACTTTTTTCACTGGAGCATAGGAGGTTAAGAGGCGACCTAATAGAAATTTACAAAATAATGAGGGCTGTAGATAGGATTAATGGCGAGTGTCTTTCCCCTGATAAGGGGGATTTCAAGACCCGGGGGCACGTTTTTCGTGTGACAGGAGAGAGATTTAAAAAAGACGGGAGTAAATTTTTTTACACAGAAGGTGGTTCATGTGTGGAATGAACTTCCAGGGGAAGTGGTGGATGTGGGACAGTTACAACGTTTAAAAGGCATTTGGATAAGGACATGGATAGGGAAAGGTCCGGAGGGATATGAGCCAGGAGCAGGCAGGTGGGACTAGTTTCGTTTGGGATTATGGTCGGCATAGACCGGTTGGGCCAAAGGGTCTGTTTCCATGCTGTATGACTATGACACTGTGTGTCATTGTTTAAAAGGCGATGGGGAACTCCCTCAGCGCTGACCCTCTGACAGTGCCCACTCCCTCGGCGCTGACCCTCTGACAGCGCGGCGATCCCACAGTAATGCAGTTGCTGAGTATAGCTGTGGTTTTAGTTGATTAGAAGTGCTTTATGTAAATATCACTGACCTTTGCTCCCCTCCTGACAGGGATCCGCCCGTATAAATGTCACATGTGTGAGAAGGCCTTTACTCAACGCTGCTCACTTGAGTCGCACCTGAAAAAGATTCATGGAGTACACCAGTCGTATGCCTACAAGGAGAGGCGAACAAAGCTGTATGTCTGTGAGGAGTGTGGGTTCACAGCTGAGAGCCAGGACTGTCACCTCGTCCACCTGAAGGAGGAACATCCCAACAGCCCGCTCCTGCGCAAAGCCTCAAAGAAAGCAGCAGGCATGAAGGAAAGCTCCCTACCGGAGACACTCAGCATGTAATCTCTGATCTCCTTCAACCCCCCTCTTCTCCAGTAACCTCTCTCTGTCATTGCCACAGGGCCCTCGGGCAGTGGGGCTAACTGGTCCAAAACCCCCTCCACCCTGCTCACTGCGATGGCACAGGGGTTAGTCCTGCTGCCTCACAGCGCCAGGGACCCGGGTTCGATCCCCACCCTCGAGTGACTGTCTGTGTGGAGTTTGCATATTCTCCCTGTATCTGTGTGGGTTTCCTCCGGATGCTCCGGTTTCCTCCCACAGTAGGTTAGGGTGGGTTGGCTGTGGGAAATTGTCCCGTAGTGCCCAGGGATGTGCAGGTTAGGGTGGGTTGGCCGTGCTAAATTGTCCCGTAGTGTCCAGGGATGTGCAGGTTCGGGTGGATTGGCCGTGCTAAATTGTCCCATAGTGCCCAGGGATGTGCGGGTTTGGGTGGGTTGGCCGTGCTAAATTGTCCCGTAGTGCCCAGGGATGTGTGGGTTAGGGTGGGTTGGCCGTGCTAAATTGTCCCGTAGTGCCCAGGGATGTGCGGGTTAGGGTGGATTGGCCGTGCTAAATTGTCCCATAGTGCCCAGGGATGTGCGGGTTAGGGTGGATTGGCCGTGCTAAATTGTCCCATAGTGCCCAGGGATGTGCGGGTTAGGGTGGGTTGGCTGTGCTAAATTGTCCCATAGTGCCCAGGGATATGCAGGTTAGGGTGGATTGGCCGTGCTAAATTGTCCCATAGTGCCCAGGGATGTGCAAGTTAGGGTGGATTGGCCGTGCTAAATTGTCCCATAGTGCCCAGGGATGTGCGGGTTAGGGTGGGTTGGCTGTGCTAAATTGTCCCATAGTGCCCAGGGATGTGCGGGTTAGGGTGGGATTGGCCGTGCTAAATTGTCCCATAGTGCCCAGGGATGTGCAGGTTAGAGTGGATTGGCCGTGCTAAATTGTCCCATAGTGTCCAGGGATGTGCGGGTTAGGGTGGATTGGCCGTGCTAAATTGTCCCGTAGTGCCCAGGGATGTGCAGGTTAGGGTGGATTGGCCGTGCTAAATTGTCCCGTAGTGCCCAGGGATGTGCAGGTTAGGGTGGATTGGCCGTGCTAAATTGTCCCGTAGTGTTCAGGGATGTGCGGGTTAGGGTGGATTGGCCGTGCTAAATTGTCCTGTAGTGTCCAGGGATGTGTTGGCGAGGTGCAGTAGCCATAGGAAATACAAGGCTAGAGGGAAAGATTGGGTCTGGGTGGGATTCTGTTTGGAGGGTCAGCATGAACTCAATGGGCTGATTGGCTTGTTTCCACACTACAGGGATTCTGTGATTCTAGCCCCAAATACCATTCAGGGTCATCACCAGAGGGCTTGCTGGGGGTGTGGGGGTTGAAAGGGGTCAGGGTGGCATGTCCATGGCACCACTGAGCTGCAGGTTCCAATTGTCAGGCTATTCAACTGTGGAACCATCGCTACCCTTGCCGATCAACTCTTCACTGTGTGTCTGTCTGAGTGATCCACTCACAAACGGAGATAGTGGGAACAGGACCCGCAGTGGACTGCTGGGATGTGACTGAGACTCTGACAACAGTTGCTTCCCTACAAAGTGCACTTACCCAAAAAAGGAGAATTTGGAAGAGAATCTTTGCTCTTTATCACTGGGTTGGAAAATCTACAAAGAAAAAGCCAAGAATTACATGGGCAATATGTACAATATTTGAATGTTCTGAGCAGCATTTCCACTCTATGTCTGTAATGTAATTATTGGGATGTGTGAGAACCTTCTACCAGATTGTTGAGTTTTGTTTTTAAGCTGGGGCAACTTTCAAGGGATTTTTATGAACCTTATGGATAGGGACATATATTGTATGCAATACAGTTACTACACTGAGATTATTGATCAGTATAATCAATGCAACATGTTTACTTCAGCACAAACTGTTCTGCCATCAAACACTCCCAGGGTAGGGACAGTACGGGGTTAGATACAGAGTAAAGAGCGCTCCAGGAATCTTGGAAGGTTTGAAACTTGAAGGATCAATTACCTCAAATGAACTGCTGAAGACGGAAAATTGTGAGTTAAAATTTCAAGTTGAATTTGGAAGCGTTTAAATAACTGCTTTTTTACTTGGGCCTTAGGGAATACACCTCAGACCTTGATGATGTATAACACTGAGTAATCATCTCCCTTCCCTATCTCTGTAACACCCGCCAGCCCCTACACCCCCTCCCTATCTCTGTCACCCCCTCCATCCCCTACACCCCCTCCCTATCTCTGTCACCCCCTCCATCCCCTACACCCCCTCCCTATCTCTGTCACCCCCTCCAGCCCCTACACCCCCTCCCTATCTCTGTCACCCCCCTCCAGCCCCTACACCCCCTCCCTATCTCTGTCACCCCCTCCAGCCCCTACACCCCCTCCCTATCTCTGTAACGCCCTCAAGCCCCTCACTATCTCTGTAACGCCCTCCAGTCCCTACACCCCCTCCCTATCTCTGTAACACCCTCCAGCCCCTACACCCCCTCCCTATCTCTGTCACCCCCTCCAGCCCCTACACCCCCTCCCTATCTCTGTAACGCCCTCCAGCCCCCACACCCCCTCCCTATCTCTGTAACGCCCTCCAGCCCCTACATCCCCTCCCTATCTCTGTAACGCCCTCCAGCCCCCACACCCCCTCCCTATCTCTGTAACGCCCTCCAGCCCCTACACCCCCTCCCTATCTCTGTAACGCCCTCCAACCCCTACACCCCCTCCCTATCTCTGTAACCCCCTCCACCTCCTCCCTATCTCTGTAACCCCCTCCATCCCCTACCCCCCCTCCCTATCTCTGTAACCCTCTCCGGCCCCTACACCCCCTCCCTATCTCTGTCACCCCCTCCCTGTCTCTGTCACCCCCTCCAACCCTGCAATTTCTCTGCTCTCCTCGAATTCAGGCCTCTTGATCACCCCACTCCCCTGACTCCCCTCGCTCTGCTCTTAGTAAACATGCCTCTAGCACACCCTTTCGTTCCTGAACCTCTCTATCTCTCTCCTTCCTCCAATAAGATGCTTCTTAAAACCAACTCTGTGTGTAAGCCTGTAGTCACCTGCCCCGAATAACTCTTGCTGAGGCTCAAATGTCTGATACAGCCCCTGAGCAGGGACATGGGATGCTTTCTAACGGCAATCTCTTCTTTACAAGTTTTGGCATTTGAGGGAAGAGCTTCTCATGTAATTTTGTTGATAACCATTTTTGATGACAATTTATCTGTGGCTATTGGACTATTGTTTATTTTTATAAGGACAAATTGCCAGATTTTTGACAGTTGGCAAAATTTAATGGTTAAATGTGCCAAGGGCAGAGGTCAGGAATGAGAATCTGCCATTGTGCAGGGGCCAGGAGGAACCAGCTACCTACTGACACCTGCTGGCGGCTGAGAGGGTGTGCGGACATCTGGACAAGGACAGATAATAAAATGTGAGGCTGGATGAACACAGCAGGCCAAGCAGCATCTCAGGAGCACAAAAGCTGACGTTTCGGGCCTAGACCCTTCATCAGAGAGCCTCTGATGAAGTGTCTAGGCCCGAAACGTCAGCTTTTGTGCTCCTGAGATGCTGCTTGGCCTGCTGTGTTCATCCAGCCTCACATTTTATTATCTTGGAATCTCCAGCATCTGCAGTTCCCATTATCTCGGACAAGGACAGACTTCACTCGATCCCCATTATACCAGGCTGTCATACAAAGGCAGAGATGGGGAAGGAGGGCAGGGGGTAAAGAGAGAATTCAATATCGGAGGGTTCAGTACTAATGGAGTGCAGCACTACTGGAACCGTACACTGCGGGAGAACGGTCACTGGACCCGAAACATTAACACTGAGGGAGTTCTGCATCACTGGGGGGTTAACATTGAGGGAGAGCTGCATCTCTGGGGGTTAACATTGAGGGAGTGCTGCATCTCTGGGGGGGTTAACATTGAGGGAGAGCTGCATCTCTGGGGGGTTAACATTGAGGGAGTGCTGCATTACTGGGGGGTTAACATTGAGGGAGTGCTGCATTACTGGGGGGTTAACATTGAGGGAGTGCTGCATTACTGGGGGGGTTAACACTGAGGGAGTGCTGCATTACTGGGGGGTTAACATTGAGGGAGTGCTGCATCTCTGGGGGGTTAACATTGAGGGAGTGCTGCATCACTGGGGGGTTAACATTGAGGGAGTGCTGCATCACTGGGGGGTTAACATTGAGGGAGTGCAGCATTACTGGGGGTTAACATTGAGGGAGAGCTGCATCTCTGGGGGGTTAACATTGAGGGAGTGCTGCATTACTGGGGGGTTAACATTGAGGGAGTGCTGCATCTCTGGGGGGTTAACATTG
This sequence comes from Stegostoma tigrinum, assembly GCF_030684315.1. Classification (NCBI taxonomy): domain Eukaryota; kingdom Metazoa; phylum Chordata; class Chondrichthyes; order Orectolobiformes; family Stegostomatidae; genus Stegostoma; species Stegostoma tigrinum. The sequence goes on along the minus strand of NC_081395.1, from coordinate 3,878,684 downwards.
AGGGAGTGCTGCATTACTAGGGGGTTAACATTGAGGGAGAGCTGCATCACTGGGGGGTTAACATTGAGGGAGTGCTGCATTACTGGGGGGTTAACATTGAGGGAGTGCAGCATTACTAGGGGGTTAACATTGAGGGAGAGCTGCATCTCTGGGGGGTTAACATTGAGGGAGTGCTGCATCTCTGGGGGGTTAACATTGAGGGAGTGCTGCATCACTGGGGGGTTAACATTGAGGGAGTGCAGCATTACTGGGGGGTTAACACTGAGGGAGTGCTGCATTACTGGGGGTTAACATTGAGGGAGTGCTGGGGGTTAACATTGAGGGAGTGCTGCATTACTGGGGGGTTAACATTGAGGGAGTGCTGCATCTCTGGGGGGTTAACATTGAGGGAGTGCTGCATCTCTGGGGGGTTAACATTGAGGGAGTGCTGCATCACTGGGGGGTTAACATTGAGGGAGTGCTGCATTACTGGGGGTTAACATTGAGGGAGTGCTGCATTACTGGGGGGTTAACATTGAGGGAGAGCTGCATTACTGGGGGTTAACATTGAGGGAGTGCTGCATCACTGGGGGGTTAACATTGAGGGAGTGCTGCATTACTGGGGGGTTAACATTGAGGGAGTGCTGCATTACTGGGGGGTTAACATTGAGGGAGAGCTGCATTACTGGGGGTTAACATTGAGGGAGTGCTGCATCACTGGGGGGTTAACATTGAGGGAGTGCTGCATCTCTGGGGGGTTAACATTGAGGGAGTGCTGCATTACTGGGGGTTAACATTGAGGGAGTGCTGCATCACTGGGGGGTTAACATTGAGGGAGTGCTGCATCTCTGGGGGGTTAACATTGAGGGAGTGCTGCATCACTGGGGGGTTAACATTGAGGGAGTGCTGCATTACTGGGGGTTAACATTGAGGGAGTGCTGCATTACTGGGGGGTTAACATTGAGGGAGAGCTGCATTACTGGGGGTTAACATTGAGGGAGTGCTGCATTACTGGGGGGTTAACACTGAGGGAGAGCTGCATTACTGGGGGTTAACATTGAGGGAGTGCTGCATTACTGGGGGGTTAACATTGAGGGAGAGCTGCATTACTGGGGGTTAACATTGAGGGAGTGCTGCATCACTGGGGGGTTAACATTGAGGGAGTGCTGCATCTCTGGGGGGTTAACATTGAGGGAGTGCTGCATCACTGGGGGGTTAACATTGAGGGAGTGCTGCATTACTGGGGGTTAACATTGAGGGAGTGCTGCATTACTGGGGGTTAACATTGAGGGAGTGCTGCATTACTGGGGGGTTAACATTGAGGGAGTGCTGCATTACTGGGGGTTAACACTGAGGGAGTGCTGCATTACTGGGGGTTAACATTGAGGGAGTGCTGCATTACTGGGGGTTAACATTGAGGGAGTGCTGCATTACTGGGGGGTTAACATTGAGGGAGTGCTGCATTACTGGGGGTTAACATTGAGGGAGTGCTGCATTACTGGGGGTTAACATTGAGGGAGTGCTGCATTACTGGGGGGTTAACATTGAGGGAGTGCTGCATTACTGGGGGTTAACATTGAGGGAGTGCTGCATCTCTGGGGGGTTAACATTGAGGGAGTGCTGCATCTCTGGGGGGTTAACATTGAGGGAGTGCTGCATCTCTGGGGGGTTAACATTGAGGGAGTGCTGCATCTCTGGGGGGTTAACATTGAGGGAGAGCTGCATCACTGGGGGGTTAACATTGAGGGAGTGCTGCATCTCTGGGGGGTTAACATTGAGGGAGTGCTGCATCACTGGGGGGTTAACATTGAGGGAGTGCTGCATCACTGGGGGGTTAACACTGAGGGAGAGCTGCATTACTGGGGGGTTAACATTGAGGGAGTGCTGCATTACTGGGGGGTTAACATTGAGGGAGTGCTGCATCACTGGGGGGTTAACATTGAGGGAGTGCTGCATTACTGGGGGGTTAACATTGAGGGAGTGCTGCATTACTGGGGGGTTAACATTGAGGGAGTGCTGCATCACTGGGGGGTTAACATTGAGGGAGTGCTGCATCACTGGGGGGTTAACATTGAGGGAGTGCTGCATCACTGGGGGGTTAACACTGAGGGAGAGCTGCATTACTGGGGGGTTAACATTGAGGGAGTGCTGCATTACTGGGGGGTTAACACTGAGGGAGAGCTGCATTACTGGGGGGTTAACATTGAGGGAGAGCTGCATCACTGGGGGGTTAACATTGAGGGAGTGCTGCATCACTGGGGGGTTAACATTGAGGGAGTGCTGCATTACTGGGGGGTTAACATTGAGGGAGTGCTGCATTACTAGGGGGTTAACATTGAGGGAGAGCTGCATTACTGGGGGGTTAACATTGAGGGAGAGCTGCATCACTGGGGGGTTAACATTGAGGGAGTGCTGCATTACTAGGGGGTTAACATTGAGGGAGTGCTGCATCACTGGGGGGTTAACATTGAGGGAGTGCTGCATTACTGGGGGGTTAACATTGAGGGAGAGCTGCATCACTGGGGGGTTAACATTGAGGGAGTGCTGCATCACTGGGGGGTTAACATTGAGGGAGTGCTGCATTACTGGGGGGTTAACATTGAGGGAGTGCTGCATTACTGGGGGTTAACATTGAGGGAGTGCTGCATTACTGGGGGTTAACATTGAGGGAGTGCTGGGGGTTAACATTGAGGGAGTGCTGCATTACTGGGGGTTAACATTGAGGGAGTGCTGCATTACTGGGGGTTAACATTGAGGGAGTGCTGCATTACTGGGGGGTTAACACTGAGGGAGTGCTGCATTACTGGGGGGTTAACATTGAGGGAGTGCTGCATTACTGGGGGGTTAACATTGAGGGAGTGCTGGGGGTTAACATTGAGGGAGTGCTGCATTACTTGGGGGTTAACACTGAGGGAGAGCTGCATTACTGGGGGGTTAACATTGAGGGAGTGCTGGGGGTTAACATTGAGGGAGTGCTGCATTACTTGGGGGTTAACATTGAGGGAGTGCTGCATTACTGGGGGGTTAACATTGAGGGAGTGCTGGGGGTTAACATTGAGGGAGTGCTGCATTACTTGGGGGTTAACACTGAGGGAGTGCTGCATTACTTGGGGGTTAACACTGAGGGAGTGCTACACTACTGGAGTGTCTACACATTTGGTATTCTAGAGAAGGTTTTGATTCTGAGATGAAATGTTAAACTGAAACCTCATCTGACCTTTCATGTGACTTTAAAACAATCCCTGACTACTTTTTGAGGTCGAGTAGGGGCTTAGTGGTTAACGTTAGGTGCACAGAGGGGAAAGGGTTCTTAGACTGTGTTCAGGAGTGTTTTTCATTGCAGTATGTGTCCAGTCCTTCAAGGAAGGGAGTACTGTAGGAGCTGCTCGTTGGGAATGAGGTGGGCCAAGCAGGTAATGGGTCAGTCAGTGGGAACACTTAGGGAATAGTGATCATAGCACCAGTCCAAAAGAATAATGGACAATCCATAAATTGAGTACATGGACTGCGGCCACTCACCTCCACCTTAAGGGGTAATTGGGAACGGGAATAAATGCCAAGCCTGCCAGAGACACCCATATCGTACGTGTTAGTAAGAAAGCCATATCAGACAGCACAGACAAACAATGAGAAGGCTACAAGAAAAAAATGCACTTTTTCAGATGTCACTGCTCCATCCCGTATCCAGCTCATTGGAAAGTCACTGCAGTGCGTCTGTGGGGGAGGGAGTCGGATGTTTGTGGGTGTGGTGTCAGTCAATCAGGGGTCGCTTTGTCCTGGATGGTGTCGAGCTTAGAGAGTGTTGTTGGAGCTGCCCCCATCCAGGGGCAAGTGGGGGGTATTCCATCCCACTCCTGATCTGTGCCTTGTAGGTGGCGGGACAGGCTTTGGGGGGAGCCAGGAGGGGAGTTTCTTGCTGCAGGATTCGCAGCCTCTGACCTGCTCTTGTAGCCACTGTGTTTACATGGCTGGTCCAGTCAAGGTTTTGGTCAATGGTAATGCCCAGGATGTTGACAGTGGGGGGGATTCGGTGATGGTAACACCGTTGACTGTCAAGGGGCAGTAGTCAGATTTGGTCGTATTTAGTGATTGTCATTGCCTGGCATTTGTGTGGCACAAATGTTACTTGTCAGCCCAAGCCCTGGGTACTGTCCAGATCTTGTTGCATGTGAATATGGACTGCTTCAGTACCTGAGGAGCCACGAATGGGACTGAACTTTGAGCAGTCATCAGCGACCATCCCCATTTCTGACTTTATGATGGAGGGAAGGTCATTGATGAAGCAGCTGAAGGTGGCTGGGCCTGATTTTATATTCTTGACTTTGCAGTTATGGAGTCATAGAATCATAGAGTCATGCAGCACGGAAACAGGCCCTTCGGCCCAACCCGTCCATGTTGACCCGATATCCTAAACTAATCCAGTCCCATTTGCCAGCATTTGGCCCATATCCCTCTAAACCCTTCCCTATCCATGTCCCTGTCCAGGTGCCTTTTAAATGCTGTAACTGTACCAGCCCCCACCACTTCCTCTGGCAGCTCATTCCATACACACACCATCCCCTCTGTGTGAAAAAGTTAGCCCCTCAGGTCCCTTTTAAATCTTTCCCCTCTCACCTTAAACCTATGTCCCTCTAGTTTTGGACCCCCCCCCCCCCACCCTGGGGGGAAAAGACCTTGGCTATTCACCCTATCCATGCCCCTCAAGATTTTATAAACCTCTATAAGGTCCCCCCCTCAGCCCCGACACTCCAGGGAAAATAGCCCCAGACCATTCAGCCCCTCCCTGTAGCTCAAACCCTCCAACATCCTTGTAAATCTTTTCTGAACTTTTTCAAATTTCACAACATCCTTCCTATAGCAGGGAGACCGGGATTGAATCCATTATTCCAAAGATGGTCTCACCAATGTCCACAACATAGCCTCCAATTCTTATACTCAATGCACTGACCAACAAAGGCAAACACCTTCCTCCCCGATAATAAAATGTGAGGCTGGATGAACACAGCAGGCCAAGCAGCATCTCAGGAGCACAAAAGCTGACGTTTTGAGCCTAGACCCTTCATCAGAGAGGGGGATGGGGAGAGGGCTCTGGAATAAATAGGGAGAGAGGGGGAGGTGGACAGAAGATGGAGAGTAAAGAAGATAGGTGGAGAGAGTATAGGTGGGGAGGTAGGGAGGGGATAGGTCAGTCCAGGGAAGACGGACTGGTCAAGGAGGTGGGATGAGGTTAGTAGGTAGATGGGGGTGCGGCTTGGGGTGGGAGGAAGGGATGGGTGAGAGGAAGAACCGGTTAGGGAGGCAGAGACAGGTTGGACTGGTTTTGGGATGCAGTGGGTGGGGGGGAAGAGCTGGGCTGGTTGTGTGGTGCAGTGGGGGGAGGGGACGAACTGGGCTGGTTTAGGGATGCAGTAGGGGAAGGGGAGATTTTGAAACTGGTGAAGTCCACATTGATACCATTAGGCTGCAGGGTTCCCAGGCGGAATATGAGTTGCTGTTCCTGCAACCTTCGGGTGGCATCATTGTGCCTTCCTCCCCGCCCTGTCTACCTGTAACTCCACTTTCAGGGAGCTATGAACCTGCTCCCCAAGGTCTCTCTGTTCAGCAACACTCCCCAGGACCTTACCATTAAGTGTATAAGACCTGCCCTGATGTGCCTTTCCAAAATGCAGCACCTCACATTTATCTGAATTAAACTCCATCTGCCCCTCCTCGGCCCATCAGCCCATCTGATTGAGGTCCTGTTGTACTCTGAGGTAACCTTCTTCGCTGCCCACTTCACCTCCAATTTCGGTGTCATCTAACAATCTTTCTAACTCTACCTCCTGTGTTCACATCTAAATCATTCATATAAATGACCATAATTGGAACCTTTCTCATCACACACAGTTCCTTGGATGGTCATTGGTGGGCAACACTCAAAAACAGCGCATTTTTCTGTTGTCCTGCCTCCTTTCGGGTGGTTTATTAGCCTGCGTAGTACGAGAGAATCCATTTACCTGCAACGCAAGGCTGACTACTGGGTGGTTCTTCAACTATGACCTTCACCTTCAGTTTGTTTTTCCTGAACGCACCACAGCTCTATGGTTGATCGAAACAGGTGGCGGTCATTGGACTTTGTGCTTTGTACGTAAACTTTAATTTGGCTGGAAGGGCGATTACACTCGGCAGCTAACAAAGTAAGTCCTGGTGATTTTGGTGGTGGAAAGGTCGCTCAGCTATGTGTGGCAGCATATCTGTATATAGAGGAAAAAAAATTAGGTATCTACCCTGAATGGGTTTTGCACTTAAATATTCAATTGGCCACACAGTGATTTACCGCTGGTGGTGCTTAGTGGTTAAAAAATTCACCATGATTTGGTGGCTCAGTGGTTAGCAGTGCTACCTCTCAGGGCTGGGCTGGGCTTTTGCAAATAAATATCTAATTCGCTACATGGGTTATTTACTGCTGGTAGTTAATAGATGAAAAAAAATAGCAGGGGTGATGGGGGAGGAAACACTCAGTTGGGTGTAAGATATATTAAAAAAATTTCTAAAGGGGGGTCCAGGCCTGAAACGTCAGCCTTCCTGCTCCTCTGATGCTGCTTGGTCTGCTGTGTTCATCCAGCTCTACACCTTGCAGTCTCTAAAAAAAATGTTAAGTATCTTTTCAGAGATAATGGGAACTGCAGATGCTGGAGAATCAAAGATAACAAAGTGTGAAGCTGGATGAACACAGCAGGCCCTCCCTACCTCCCCACCTATACTCTCCTCTCCACCTATCTTCTCTTCTATCCATCTTCGGTCCACCTCCCCCTCTCTCCCTATTTATTTCAGAACCCTCTCCCCATCCCCCTCTCTGATGAAGGGTCTAGGCCCGAAACGTCAGCTTTTGTGCTCCTGAGATGCTGCTTGGCCTGCTGTGTTCATCCAGCCTCACACTTTGTCATCTTAGGTATCTTTCCAATTTGATTAGCCCCATCCCCCCCACCCTCACCTTTGATGGTCTGCACTGCCCCGAAGGGAGTCTGTATGTAAATTAATCACATGACAAAACACGGGTGATTTACTCATGATGGCTGGTAGGGGTAAAAATTCCATGGGTGTTCCAGTGGGGAGAAAGCAGCCGTTTGGTTTGGTTTGATAATGCTTGTAGATATAATACGACTTGGGTACTTTGACTATGTCATGGCCCTCTCTATAGTAGAGTCACAGCATCATTCTGCATGAAAACAGACCCTTCAGTCCATCTAGTCCACAGCAACTAGGTTCCCAAACTAAACTAGTCCTACCTTGTTGCATTTGGCCCATATCATTCCGAACCTTTCCTGTTCATGTATTTATCCAAACAATGTCAGGGCTCATACAATTAATGGTAGGGCCCTTGGTAATGTTATAGAACAGAGAGAGCTTGGTGCTCAGGTATATAATTGTTTAAATTTTGCTTCACAAGTAGACAGGATGATTAAGAAGGCATTAAGCACAATGGGCAGCACGGTGGCTCAGCGGTTAACACTGCAGCCTCACAGCGCCAGGGACCAGGTTCAATTCCACCCTTGAGTAACTATCCATGTTGAGTCTACACGTTCTCCCCATGTCTGTGTGGGTTTCCTTCCACAGTTCAAAGATGTGCAGGTTAGGTGGATTGGCCTTGCTAATTGCCCATAGTGTCCAGAGATGTGTAGACTTGGAGAGTTGGTGTGGACTTGATGGGCCAAATGGCCTGCTTCCACACTGTACAGCTTCTATGAAGCACGCTTGTCTTCACTGCTGAAACCTTTGAGTATAAGAGTTATGCTGAGGTTGTACAGGATGTTGGTGAGGCCTCTTATGGAGTACTGTGTCTGATCCTGGCTCCCCTGTTATACGAAGGACATTATTAAGCTAGAGGGGGTTCAGAAAAGAGTTACCACAATGCTGCTTGAAGTGGAGAGTTGGAGTTATAGGGATGGGCTGGAGCATAGGCAGGCAGCACTTATAACTGGTTAAATATATAATTAGGGACATGGGTGACCTGGTAGTGGTTTCATATAAATATATAACAAGAAGGGTTGAGTAATTCAGTTGGGCGACTTGCTGGTGGGTTTATATCAGATTATAAGAACCAGGAGCAGGAGTGGGCCATCTGGCCCTTTGAGCCTGCTCTGCTATTCAATAAAGGTAATGGCTAATCTTTATTGCAGACTCAGCTCCAATTCCCCACCAGCTTACCATCACACTTTACTCCTTCACTGTTCAAAAGTCTATCTTTGCCTTAAAAACATTCAGTGAGGAAGCCTCAACTGCTTTCCTGGGCAGGGAATTCCACAGATTCACAAGCATTTGGGTGAAGAAGTTCCTCCTCAACTCAGTCCGAAATCTGCACCCCCCCCCCCGCCCTTATTTTGAGGCTATGCCCCCTCGTTCTAGTTTTGTCCTCCAGTGGGAACAACCTCCCTGCTTCTATCTTGTCTATTCCCTTTATAAGATCCCCCCCCGCCAACACCAATTTCTTCTAAATTTCAATGAGTGTAGTTCCAGTCAATTCAATCTCTTCTCATAAGCCAACCCTCACAACTCCAGAGCCAACCTAGTGAACCCCCCTCTGCATCCTCTCCAGTGGCAGTCCATCCTTTCCCAAGTAAGGAGACCAAAACTGTACGCTGGGTGTAAAGAGCTCCTTTGTTCCTCCACGGCTTTGTTTGTGCTAATCTTACAATGCACCCCAGGATAGGTTTATCAAAAGAAGAGAGCTGGGTACTTCACTGCCCTTTGGTGGCCAATGTTTGTAATTACCCTTAAAATTAAAGCTTGGATCTCGGGCCTGGCCTGATGTCGAAGAACAAAGAACAGTACAGGATAGAAACAGGCCCTTCGGCCCTCCAAGCCTGTGCCGATACATTTTGCCCTTCCACACTAAAACTGTCTTCACTTACAGGATCCATATCCCCCTACTCCCTTCCTGCTCATGTATTTGTCCAGGTACACTCCCGCACATCCCAGATGTCCAAGGTCTTCAAGGACCGCAACTTTCCCCCCACAGTGGTCGAGAACGGCCTTGACTGCGTCTCCCTCATTTCCCGCAACACATCCCTCACACCCCGCCCCCGCCACAACCGCCCAAAGAGGATCCCCTTCGTTCTCACACACCACCCCACCAACCTCCGGATACAACGCATCATCCTCCGACACTTCCGCCATCTACAATCCGACCCGACCACCCAAGACATTTTTCCATCCCCACCCTTGTCTGCCTTCCGGAGAGACCACTCTCTCCGTGACTCCCTTGTTCGCTCCACACTGCCCTCCAACCCCACCACACCCGGCACCTTCCCCTGCAACCGCAGGAAGTGCTACACTTGACCCTACACTTCCTCCCTCACCCCTATCCCAGGCCCCAAGATGACTTTCCACATTAAGCAGAGGTTCACCTGCACATCTGCCAATGTGGTATACTGCATCCACTGTACCCGGTGTGGCTTCCTCTACATTGGGGAAACCAAGCGGAGGCTTGGGGACCGCTTTGCAGAACACCTCCGCTCGGTTCACAATAAACAACTGCACCTCCCAGTCGCAAACCATTTCCACTCCCCCTCCCATTCTTTAGATGACATGTCCATCATGGGCCTCCTGCAGTGCCACAATGATGCCACCCGAAGGTTGCAGGAACAGCAACTCATATTCCGCCTGGGAACCCTGCAGCCTAATGGTATCAATGTGGACTTCACCAGCTTCAAAATCTCCCCTTCCCCCAGTGCATCCCTAAACCAGCCCAGCTCTTCCCCTCCACCCACTGCATCCCAAAACCAGTCCAACCTGTCTCTGCTTCCCTAACCTGTTCTTCCTCTCACCCATCCCTTCCTCCCACCCGAAGCCGCACCTCCATCTCCTACCTACTAACCTCATCCCACCTCCTTGACCTGTCCGTCTTCCCTGGACTGACCTATCCCCTCCCTACCTTCCCACCTATACTCTCTCCACCTATCTTCTTTCCTCTCCATCTTCGGTCCACCTCCCTCTCTCTCCCTATTTATTCCAGAACCCTCGCCCCATCCCCCTCTCTGATGAAGGGTCTAGGCCCGAAACGTCAGCTTTTGTGCTCCTGAGATGCTGCTGGGCCTGCTGTGTTCATCCAGCCTCACATTTTATAATCTTGGATTCTCCAGCATCTGCAGTTCCCATTATCACATGAGCATAACTTGTCTATCTTTGTACCCAATGTCCCTTCCAATGAAGGCAAGCACGCCTTAGGGCTTCTTCACTGCCTTATCTAGCTTATGTCATTGGAGAGGAAGCATTCAGTGTTCAGAACCCTGGAACGTTTCACAGGCAGAGAGAGGTTGGCATCACAGAAGCTGGGGTGCAATATTTCTCTCTCCCTCACGTGTTATTTTCATTTACACTCCGACTTATTTTCCATTTCCTAAGTAGGTTTACGATTTGGTTTATCTTTCTGAAAGAAAAGCAAGACAGTGAGAAAGTTGAGTGCTTCCCCAGTGGGAGGCTGGTTCCTGGCCAGGGAAAGGGTGCCCCTGAACGGAAAGGTGGAAACTGTCATCCGTGTTAAACTGCAGGTTGACAACGAAACACAAACTGCAAATCTCTGAAGTGCTGACTGGCCCCAACGTAGTATCTGAATGTCGGCGCATCGAAGAGTTGGATACAAGGATGCAGAGAGACAGTTGGTACAGATCTTTCGCTTGCAATGGATACAGCACCAATACTAGTACAGCAAGAATGGGCTGAATGGCCTGTGAGGTGAGTTTCCGCTCATGGTTTGACTTTGTCACTTCCAGGGTTAACGTTTTTTCGGAGTTACACCTGGAGTAAAAGGCACAAAGCGGAGCAACAGAACTTGGCAGTGCCTTATCTGATTTGGATACCGTCTCAGTTTGCACATACAAAGCAGTAAGGAGGGGCTGTGATCAGTTCAGAACGCCAGCAGCAAAGATTACTGCCTAATTCTACAGCCACCCCACCCCCTCCTTCCCTGCTGATCCCAGGTACAGTGAAACAGAACCACACCTCTCCTGATAAGCACCAACCTTCGCCACCCCTCCACCCGTCAGCCCACAAGCACCACCCCCTCACCCCATCCCAGGCGCTGGAGAAAGCCGGAAGATAAGAAAGGTTTTACGAGGACTCAGGTGTAATACCTGGTCCAGAAAACCTGATCACGTCCACCCTGTTTGCTCAGAAAGGAGATGGCTGAGAGGGCAACCAGTTCCATTCTTCCAAATAACGGAGAGCACTTTGATAGAGTTTATGCAGGGAAAGTGAACCCCACCCCTTCCGCCCAACCCCCGTGGGGGCAGTGGGAGACCACAACGAGGTTGGGCGGGGGGAAGATCATCAGTATCAGACTGAGTCAGACCAATGGAGAATTCAGGAGCATTGTGCCCTCACCCCAGAAAGTGGGACTCATTTCCACAGGGAGGGATTGAGAACATGTCGATATGTTTAAGGGGGTGAGGGAAGGTGGGTGAACACATGACAGAGAAAAGAACAGAAGCTTTGGGCAATGGACAGATAAAAGGAGATCGGAATGATTAAAGGGAAATGAAGTGACAAAAGGGAAATTTCTAAATTTTTAAACGGGATGTGGTCGCTAGCATTTATTGCCCCATCCTTAATTGCCCAGGGGCAGTTGATAGTCAACCACATTGCCGTGGGTCTGGAGTCACATGTAGGCCAGAGCAGGTAAAAGTGGCAGTTTCCTTCCCAAAAGGACAGTAGTGACCCAGATGGATTTTTCCTGACAATCAACACCAGGAGCCACAAGGTTCTTAATTCCAGATGTTTTAAAAACAGAGATCAAAGTCCACACTCTGGCATGGCAGAATTTGAACCACAGTGCCCAGAACATGACCTGTGTCTGTGGATTAACAATCCATCGATCATGGCCCTTGGTAATTGCCTGTAGGGAGGAATGGAGTGGAGTGATGAATAGGGAATAGAAGGGGGTTTATGTGAAGCAGGAAGACCATCCAATAATCTGAATGAATAGTTGCTGTCTCTACCCCTTTGTACAGAACTGTAGAACTAATCCACATTGTACCATACACCCATTTCCATGCGTTGAATCAAGCAGCAAAAGACTTTCAGAGACTTCGAAATCTCTTGTTGTAAATCTATAGTTCAACACAAACATCAGTTTCCACCTTTCCCTTCTGGGTCTACTCCCTGTCCAGAAGCCAAGCCTTCCCTGTTGTTTTTTTTCAGAAAATAAACCAAATTGAGAAGGAAACATCAGAAGCCCGATAACAGTCAACACGGCTTTGTGAGGGGTAGGTCATGCCTTACAAACCTTATCGAGTTTTTTGAGGATGTGACTAGAAAGGTTGATGAGGGTCGAGCTGTGGATGTGGTGTATATGGACTTCAGTAAGGCATTTGATAAGGTTCCCCATGGTAGGCTCATTCAGAAGGTCAGGAGGAATGGGACACAGGGGAACTTAGCTGCTTGGATACAGAATTGGCTGGCCAACAGAAGACAGCGAGTGGTAGTAGAAGGAAAATATTCTGCCTGGAAGTCAGTGGTGAGTGGTGTTCCACAGGGCTCTGTCCTTGGGCCTCTACTGTTTGTAATTTTTATTAATGACTTGGACGAGGGAATTGAAGGATGGGTCAGCAAGTTTGCAGACGACACAAAGGTCGGAGGTGTCGTTGACAGTGTAGAGGGCTGTTGTAGGCTGCAGCAGGACATTGACAGGATGCAGAGATGGGCTGAGAGGTGGCAGATAGAGTCCAACCTGGATAAATGCGAGGTGATGCATTTTGGAAGGTCGAATTTGAAAGCTGAGTACAGGATTAAGGATAGGATTCTTGGCAGCATGGAGGAACAGAGGGATCTTGGTGTGCAGATACATAGATCCCTTAAAATGGCCACCCAAGTGGACAGGGTTGTTAAGAAAGCATATGGTGTTTTGGCTTTCATTAACAGGGGGATTGAGTTTAAGAGTCGTGAGATCTTGTTGCAGCTCTATAAAACTTTGGTTAGACCGCACTTGGAATACTGCGTCCAGTTCTGGGCGCCCTATTATAGGAAAGATGTGGATGCTTTGGAGAGGGTTCAGAGGAGGTTTACCAGGATGCTGCCTGGACTGGAGGGCTTATCTTATGAAGAGAGGTTGACTGAGCTCGGTCTCTTTTCATTGGAGAAAAGGAGGAGGAGAGGGGACCTAATTGAGGTATACAAGATAATGAGAGGCATAGATAGAGTTGATAGCCAGAGACTATTTCCCAGGGCAGAAATGGCTAGCACGAGGGGTCATAGTTTTAAGCTGGTTGGTGGAAAGTATCGAGGGGATGTCAGAGGCAGGTTCTTTACGCAGAGAGTTGTGAGAGCATGGAATGCGTTGCCAGCAGCAGTTGTGGAAGCAAGGTCATTGGGGTCATTTAAGAGACTGCTGGACATGTATATGGTCACAGAAATTTGAGGGTGCATACATGAGGATCAATGGTCGGCACAACATTGTGGGCTGAAGGGCCTGTTCTGTGCTGTACTGTTCTATGTTCTATGTTCTATGTTCTAACATAAACTGAAAATTTATCACCAAAAAGGAGTAGGAGGTTTCGAAAATGAAATGAAACGTTTGGGAAAAACCTGGCTCTTTACATTTTATAAGCCCACCATAAAATACCAATGTCAATGAACACAGACAAATAACAAAACAAGTGGATAAACAAGGCGAGGGCGAAGTGAAAATGGGATAGAGAATTCCAAACGCCATCTCACTTCTCCTTACCCTGAAATGACCAATCATCTTATCCCCATGTCCCATAAATAAATGATAAAGTTGAGATGGTTTTGGAAAGAGGATAGCAGGAGAGATTCACATGATGCTTTTGGTCACGACTGAACTTCAGATACATGAAGAGATTACAGAGGCTGGGAGGGGAGATTGTTGAGAGATCTGATCTGGGTTCTCTACAACAGCAGGAGACGGGGCTGAGTGGCCAGGGGGGAGTCTGTTACTACTCTTGCAAGGAGCACAACAACTTAACATGACCAGCAACAGGAACAAGTGACAGGAGGAAAAGTATTTTCACCCAGAGACTGGTTACAGTCTGGAATGTACAGTCTGACAGTGTGGGGCAGGCAGGTTCATTCGATAGGGAGAGAGAGATAACGGGAACTGCAGATGCTGGAGAATCCGAAATAACAGAGTGTGTAGCTGGATGAACACAGCAGGCCAAGCAGCATCTCAGGAGCACAAAAGCTGACGTTTCGGGCCTAGACCCTTCATCAGAAAAGGGTGAGGGGGCGAGGGTTCTGAAATAAATAGGGAGAGAGGGGGAGGCGGACCGAAGATGGATAGAGGAGAAGATAGGTGGAGAGGAGAGTATAGGTGGGGAGGTAGGGAGGGGATAGGTCAGTCCAGGGACGACCGACAGGTCAAGGAGGCGGGAGGAGGTTAGTAGGTAGGAAATGGAGGTGCGGCTTGAGGTGGGAAGAGGGGATGGGTGAGAGGAAGAATAGGTTAGGGAGGCGGGGACGAGCTGGGCTGGTTTTGGGATGCAGTGGGGGGAAGGGGAGATTTTGAAGCTGGTGAAGTCCACATTGATACCATTGAGCTGCAGGGTTCCCAGGCGGAATATGAGTTGCTGTTCCTGCAACCTTCGGGTGGCAGTTTTGTGGCACTGCAGGAGGCCCATGATGGACATGTCATCTAAAGAATGGGAGGGGGAGTGGAAATGGTTTGTGACTGGGAGGTGCATTTGTTTATTGTGAACCGAGCGGAGGTGTTCTGCAAAGCGGTCCCCAGACCTCCGCTTGGTTTCCCCAATGTAGAGGAAGCCACACCGGGTACAGTGGATGCAGTATACCACATTGGCAGATGTACAGGTGAACATCTGCTGGATGTGGAAAGTCATCTTGGGGCCTGGGATAGGGGTGAGGGAGGAGGTGTGGGGGCAAGTGTAGCATTTCCTGCGGTTGCAGGGGAAGGTGCCGGGTGTGGTGGGGTTAGGGTCTGGGATGTACCGTCTGAGAGTGTGGGGAGGGCAGGTTCACTCGAGGGGGTAGGGTCTGGGATGTAGTGTCTGAGAGTGTGGGTGAGGGGGCAGGGTCACTCGAGGGGTTAGGGTCTGGGATACACTGTCTGAGGGTGTTGGAGGGGGAGGTTCACTCGAGGGGTTACGGTCTGGGATGTAGTGTCTGAGCATGTGGGTGAGGGGGCAGGGTCACCCGAGTGGTTAGGGTCTGGGATACACTGTCTGAGGGTGTGGGGGAGGGGGCAGGGTCACTCGAGTGATTCTCGGGGAAATGGGCTCGTTATCTGTGAAAAGGTTCATGAGAGAAAGGCACAATGTGCCTTGCTCACTGGGGGAGCCAATCCAGATAAGATGAGCTGAATGGCCTTGTTCTACGCTGAAACAATTCTGTCAACCTTGTGAGAATGTTATTTGTTTTAAAAAGATCACCTTCTGTTCCTCCAAACCCCAGGGAATAACCGCAAAAAACATCAGCCCACTTTCCTCTCTCTCCTTACGGATCTGCCTTCTCAGCCCAGGAGTCCAACAAGTGAGCTTCACTTTGAGGTTTCAGGTCAACGACCTCGGCCAGGACTGGGAAAGGTCGTGGATCCAGTGGGATCTCAACAGGTAGGAACAGGAGGCTCGAGAGAATAATCTGCAGAGATGGATGACAGGGTGCGTGACAGCAGGAGGATTGCAAAGAGACAGCAGGTAGGTGTAGTGTCAGGTAAATACCCAGCAACAGCCTCATCGCCAACAGCTTCTGTGCAGAACTCTTCTCAATAGCTCACAGGGACCATCCTGTGTCTGAAACCCAGTACTGCAGCTACACAGCACAGAAACAGACCCTTCAGCCCAACCAGTCCGTGCCAAACTAAACTAGTCCCACCTGCCTGCTCCTGGCCCACATCCCCCCCAAAAATTTCCTATTCTTGTCCTTATCCAAATGTTTTTTAAATGTTGTTACTGTCCCCACATCCACCACTTCCTCAGGAAGTTCACTCCACACACAAACCACCCTCTGTGTAAAAAGCTTGCTCCTCACATTCTTTTTAAAATCTCTCTCACCTCACCTTATAAATGTGCTCTCTGGTTTTGAAATCCCCCACCCTAGGAAAAACACACCTACCATTAAACTTATCTACGATTTTATAACCTCTGTAAGGTCATTTCCCAACCTCCTACACTCCAGTGAAAAAGTCCCAGCCTATCCAACCTCTCCTTATAACTCAACCTCAAACAATGCAGCATCCTGGTAAATCCCTTCTGAACCCCGTCCAGTTTTATAATATCCTTCCTATAATGGGGAGACCAGAACTGGACTAAGCGCTCCAGAAGAGGCTTCACCAAAGTCCCATACAACCTCAACATGACACCCCCAACTCTGATACCCAAAGGTCTGAGCAATGAAGGCAAGTGTGTCTATAAGTGATGCAAATTTCAAAGAATTATGTACCTGAACACTCAGGTACAAACGTCCGTACCATGAACTGGTTCAGCCCTATCGTCGTTTGTTTTGCCAAAATGTAATACCCTTCATTTATCCAGATTGAACTCCATCTCGTGTTTTTCAGCCTATTGACCCATTTGATCAAGACCTCTCTGTAATCTAAGGGAAACTTCTTCCCTGACTACTTTGCCATCAATCTGTGTATGCAAACTTACTAACTACACCTTCTATGTTCTCATCCAAATCATTCATATAATTGAAAAACATCCTGATTTAACAAGATGAACATAGCAGGCCAAGCAGCATCAGAGGAGCAGAAAAGCTGACGTTTCGGGCCGAGCAAAACATCCTGATTTGATGTTTTGTTTCAGTTTCAGCACTGCAAGTCTCCCCATTTAAAAACCTGAGAAAAAATAAAAGTTGCATTCATATAGCGCTGTGGGAAGCCCAAAAAGCTTCTCAGTCCACAAAGAATTTTTGAAGTGCAGCTGTTGTTGAGATCTGGGAGATCCAGCAGCCACTCTGCGCACAGCAAGCTCCCACAAACAGCAATGTCAAAATGACCCAGCACAACTCTCCTCAAAGACATTGTATTACGAACAATGTGTGACTCCAAAGTTAATTTGTATTTTGTACGTTAAAATTTGGGTGATATAGTTTCATTGCTTTCTTTAGGCTGTGCACTGGGAGAGTCGGGAGAGATTTGTTTGTGTGCAGATTAAATGAGTTTTTTTGTGACAATACTGTCATTTTAAAAGATTATTTTGTCGTGGTGTTTTTTTAAACAGAGGTTGTAAAGGCAGAGGTTCAAAACTGTCTACAAGACAGAGCTTAAGTAAACAACATGTGAG
This sequence comes from Stegostoma tigrinum, assembly GCF_030684315.1. Lineage (NCBI taxonomy): Eukaryota > Metazoa > Chordata > Chondrichthyes > Orectolobiformes > Stegostomatidae > Stegostoma > Stegostoma tigrinum. Next base: position 3,861,471 of record NC_081395.1, on the reverse strand, counting down.
GCCTGCAGTGTTTTTTTTAAGTTGGAACAATGGAAACAATCTGAATTGGAACAGCCACCTCTTATAGATCAGGCTTTCTCGTGTTTTTTAGCTGTAGCATCAGAAACTGTTTGGGGTGTCAGAAGAGTTGGGAGCTTCCACGAATGATTCCCAGCTGCTACTTTCTGTGAAACGTCTCTTAATGTTGTATCCTCCTGGATAGGAGAACTGCATGTGAGAATCTGCGCCTGAATTCGCTTTTTTTGCCATGGGGGTGTATGTATGGGATGTTACTATATCGGAACAGTTAATTAGTAATAGATATTGTATCTATTAATTGGTTAAGTTTTCCAATCGTCTTTCTTTTGTTGTATTATAACTATAGTGTTTAAATAAATTGTGCTTTGCTTAATGTTGAGTAGCTTGACCAGTCCATAAGACATAAGACCATAAGACATAAGACCATAAGACATAGGAGTGGAAGTAAGGCCATTCGGCCCATCAAGTCCACTCTGCCATTTAAATCATGGCTGATGGGCATTTCAACTCCACTTCCCTGCACTCTCCCCCTAGCCCTTGATTCCTTCTGAGATCAAGAATTTGTTGATCTCTGCCTTGAAGGCATCTAACGTCCCGGCTTCCATTGCACTCTGCGGCATTGAATTCCACAAGCCCACCACTCTCTGGCTGAAGAAATGTCATCTCATTTCAGTTTTAACTTTACCCCCTCTAATTTTAAGGCTGTGCCCACGCGTCCTAGTCTCCCCGCCTAGAGGAAACAACTTCCTAGCGTCCACCCCTTCTAAACCATACATTATCTTGTAAGTTTCTATTAGATCTCCCCTCAACCTTCTAAACTCTAATGAGTACAATCCAAGGATCCTCAGCCGTTCAGCATACGTTAAACCTACCAGTTCAGGGATCATCCGTGTGAATCTCTGCTGGACATGCTCCAGGGCTAGTATGTCCTTCCTGAGGTGTGGGGCCCAAAATTGGACACAGTATTCTAAATGGGGCCTAACTAGAGCTTTATAAAGTCTCAAAAGCACATCACTGCTTTTATATTCCAACCCTTGAGATAAATGACAACATTACATTCGCTTTCTTAATCATGGACTCTACCTGCAAGTTAACCTTTAGAGAATCCTGGACCAACACTCCCAGATCCCTTTGCACTTCTGATTTGCGAATTTTCTTACCGTTTAGAAAATAGTCCCTGCCTGTATTCTTTTTTCCAAAGTGCAAAACCTCACATTTATTCACATGAAATTTCATCAGCCATTTCCTGGACCACTCTCCTAAACTGGCTAAATCTTTCTGCAGCTTCCCCACCTCCTCAGTACTACCTGCCTGTCCACCTATCTTCATATCATCAGCAAACTTCACCAGAATGCCCCCAGTCCCTTCATCCAGATCATTAATATAAAAGGTGAACAGCTGTGGCCCCAACACTGAACCCTGCGGGACACCGCTCGTCACCGGTTGCCATTCCAAAAAAGAGCCTTTTATCCCAAATCTCTGCCTTCTGTCAGACAGCCAATCCTCAATCCAAACCAGTAGCTCACCTCGAACACCATGGGCCCTCACCTTGCTCAGCAGCCTCCTGTGAGGCACTGTATCAAAGGCCTTTTGGAAGTCTAGATAGATGACATCTACTGGGTTTCCCTGGTCTAACATACTTGTTACCTCTTCAAAGAATTCTAACAGGTTTGTCAGGCATGACCTCCCCTTACTAAATCCATGCTGACTTGTTTTAATTTGACCCTGCACTTCCAGGAATTTAGAAATCTCATCCTTGACAATGGATTCTAGAATTTTACCAACAACCGAGGTTAGGCTAATCGGCCTATAATTTTCCATCTTTTGTCTTGATCCTTTCTTAAACAAGGGGGTTACAACAGCAATTTTCCAATCATCTGGGACTTTCCCTGACTCCAGTGACAGTCACATCGTATCTGGAATGTTACATTTCATATCTATCTTTGAAATAGATGTTTAAGATTTGCCTTCCAGAAAATGGGCGGCACAGTGGCTCAGTGATTAGCACTGCAGCCTCACAGCACTAGGGATCCAGGTTCAATTCCACCCTCGGGTGGCTCTCTGTGTGGAGTTTGCACATTCTCCCTGTGTGTGTGTGGGTTTCCTCTGACAGTCCAAAGATGTGTAGGTTAGGGTGGATTTGTCATGGGAAATTGCCCCATAGTGTTCAGGGATATGTAGATTAGGTGAGTTAAAAGGGGATGAGTCTGGGCGGGATACTCTGAGGGTCGGTGTGGACTGGTAGGGTTGAAGGGCCTGTTCCCAAACTGTAGGGATTCTATGTATAATAGGCTACTTTCTTAAAATATTTTGAGGGGTTCTGGTTGGTCCATTACATGTTACAGTGAAGTGAATTTAGAAATAAAGGTAGGGAGAAAGAAATATGTGCTGTTGTATAATGACAAGTGTCCAGGGGCACACAGAGAAAAAGAGAAAAATCTACAGGCTTGTCAATGTGTATGTGTGTGCATCAGAGGAAGACCACTGGACCCAGACTTCAGGGAATGCATATTTCCACTGAGGTGTAAGGAAGTGGGAGTTTAATTTGCAAATCATATTCAGGTGTCCCAGGGAGAGATAGCAGCTGAGGAATAGCATGTAGTAAATGCATGGAAATTTGCCTGAAGGAAACTGATTCCAGCTGTGCCAGCCTGGGCAACAGCTTCTCTGTGGAATTGGTGGTAAATTTTTGCTCAGATTTTTGATATTTTTAAGGATAGCGGAGGGATTCAAAGAAATACTGGAACTCTGTCAGTACACTTTTAACATAAAGAATTAAATAGTTATTAATCAGGTAATACATGAACTACATTATGCTGGACTAAAAGGTTAGACTGATATCATTACACATATTGGGAATGAATCCAAACATGCACTAACAGATTTGTGACTGTGTTCAGTAAGTGACATGCACTGTGGTTAGATAAAACAAAATAAAGTTTGTGCCTGTCAAATAAGGCTTCTCTGAAGCCTGTTTTGTACGGTATTTGCATCGGCTAGAAATATACCAGTTAGTTTAAGGATCAACTTTAGTGCCAGGACACTGGGGAGAACTCCCCCTGCTCTTTTTCCAATAGTGGTTGTGGGATCTTTGACAACTCCTGGCAGTGCAGAGATCCCTTGGCGCTGACCCTCTGACAGTGCCCGCTCCCTCAGCGCTGAACCTCCGACAGTGCCCGCTCCCTCAGCACTGACCCTCCGACAGTGCGACGCTCCCTCAGCACTGACCCTCCGACAGTGCCCGCTCCCTCAGCACTGACCCTCCGACAGTGCCCACTCCCTCAGCACTGACCCTCCGACAGTGCGACGCTCCCTCAGCACTGACGCTCCGACAGTGCCCGCTCCCTCAGCGCTGAACCTCCAACTGTGCCCACTCCCTCAGCACTGACCCTCTGACAGTGCCCGCTCCCTCAGCGCTGAACCTCCGACAGCGCCCGCTCCCTCAGCACTGACCCTCCGACAGTGCGACGCTCCCTCAGCACTGACCCTCTGACAGTGCCCGCTCCCTCAGCGCTGAACCTCCGACAGCGCCCGCTCCCTCAGCACTGACCCTCCGACAGTGCGACGCTCCCTCAGCACTGACCCTCCGACAGTGCCCACTCCATCAGCACTGACCCTCCGACAGTGCCCACTCCCTCAGCACTGACCCTCCGACAGTGCCCGCTCCCTCAGCACTGACCCTCCGACAGTGCGACGCTCCCTCAGCACTGACCCTCCGACAGTGCCCGCTCCCTCAGCACTGACCCTCCGACAGTGCCCGCTCCCTCAGCACTGACCCTCCGACAGTGCCCACTCCCTCAGCACTGACCCTCCGACAGTGCGACGCTCCCTCAGCACTGACCCTCCGACAGTGCGACGCTCCCTCAGCACTGACCCTCCGACAGTGCCCACTCCCTCAGCACTGACCCTCCGACAGTGCCCGCTCCCTAAGCACTGACCCTCCGACAGTGCGACGCTCCCTCGGCCCTGACCCTCCGACAGTGCCCGCTCCCTCAGCGCTGACCCTCCGACAGTGCCCGCTCCCTCAGCGCTGACCCTCCGACTGTGCCCACTCCCTCAGCACTGACCCTCCCACAGTGCCCGCTCCCTCAGTACTGACCGTCCGACAGTGCCCGCTCCCTCAGCACTGACCCTCCGACAGTGCCCGCTCCCTCAGCACTGACCGTCCGACAGTGCCCGCTCCCTCAGCACTGACCCTCCGACAGTGCGGCGTTCCCTCAGCACTGACCGTCCGACAGTGCCCGCTCCCTCAGCACTGACCGTCCGACAGTGCCCGCTCCCTCAGCGCTGATCCTCCGACAGTGCGGCGCTCCCTCAGCACTGACCCTCCGACAGTGCGTCGCTCCCTCAGCGCTGATCCTCCGACAGTGCGGCGCTCCCTCAGCGCTGATCCTCCGACAGTGCAGCGCTCCCTCAGCGCTGATCCTCCGACAGTGCGGCGCTCCCTCAGCGCTGATCCTCCGACAGTGCGGCACTCCCTCAGCACTGACCCTCTGACAGTGCCCGCTCCCTCAGCACTGATCCTCCGACAGTGCCCGCTCCCTCAGCACTGATCCTCCGACAGTGCGGTGTTCCCTCTGTACTGATCTGCTGATATTGTGGGCCTGCAGTTCCCTGGGTGTGGACGCGGAACAGAGACCGTCAGAGTTTATGGTCGAATTGTGTGCTGGGACCCTTTCTCGTTTTCTGGTTCTGAGGGGAAGTTTGGATCTATTAATCTGAAATAAGACAAGTAGTTGTTCTAACAGAGTAGGCTGTTCGGCCCATCGAGTCTCCTCTGCCATTCAGTGAGATCATAGCTGATCTTCCCAACTTCACTTTCCTGCATTTTCCCCATTACCTTGATTCCCTACCTGATTAGAAATCTGTCTCTCTAAGCCTTGAATTTATTTAAGACTCAGCCTCGACAGGCCTCTGCAGTTAAGAATTCCACTCCCCTGAGAAAGGCAACTCCTCCTCATCTCTGTCTTAATGGGTAATCCCTGGCTCTTACCGCTGGTCCTGGACTCTCCCATAAGGGGAAATAATCTCTCCACATCTCCCCTCTCAAGCCCCCTCAGAATCTTGAATGTTTCAGTAAAATTGCCTCTCATTCTTCTAAACTCCAATGAGTCCTGGCCCTACCTACTCAACCTCTCCTCCATTGAACAGTCCCTCCATCCCCAGGATCTGCTGAGTGAGCCTTCTCTGGACTGCTTCTGATGCCAATTGATCTATCCTTAGATAAGCTATTCATTCAGCTGTGTCTGACTGGTGCCTTGCACTGTTTCAGCAAAACCTCCTAACCTTGTTATCTCGGATTCTTCAGCATTTGCAGTTCCTATTATCTTTGATACATTTTTATCCTCAATTCCCTTTGAAACAAAGGCCAACATTCCATTATCCTTCTCTATGACCTGCTGGGCTTGGATGCAAGCTTTTTGAATTCCTGGACAAGGATTCCCAAATCCCTCTGTACTGCAGCTTTCCACAGTCTTTCTCCAGTTAAATCTTATTCAGGTCTTCCTGCCAAAGTGCAAAACCTCACAGTTCCCACATTATATTCCATCTGCCAACGTTCTGCCACTCACTGAACCTCAGCAGATTCTGTGTCATCCCCACCACTCAACTTTCCAACCAATTTCAGTCATCCGCAAACTCGACAATACTGTTAACTTTAACTGGGGTCTGGAAATTGGGAACTTCGTGTTCCCTGTAAAATGTTTCACCTTTGTGACAACTCTGGGAATAGTTGGGCTTGATTTTGAGCACATTCCCTTAGTGAGTCACACAAGAATTAGCATTTTAACTAACAGACATACAACAGTTCAAAATTGTTTAGCGGTAGCTAGAATCTATTTATTTGGAGGCTAGGTGGATAGACCGGGCTAAATTGCCCCATTGTGTAGAGGGACGTGCATGTTAGGATGGATTGGCCGTGCTAAATTGTCCCATAGTGCCCAGAGATGTGCGGGTTAGGCTGGATTGGCCGTGCTAAATTGTCCTGTAGTGCCCAGGGATGTGCGGGTTAGGGTGGATTGGCTGTGCTAAATTGTCCCGTAGTGCCCAGGGATGTGGGGGTTAGGGTGGATAGGCCGTGTTAAATTGTCCCATAGTGCCCAAGGATGTGGGGGTTAGGGTGGATTGGCCGTGCTAAATTGTCCCATAGTGCCCAGGGATGTGGGGGTTAGGGTGGATTGGCCGTGCTAAATTGTCCCGTAGTGCCCAGGGATGTGCAGGTTAGGGGGGATTGGCCGTGCTAAATTGTCCCATAGTGCCCAGGGATGTGGGGGTTAGGGTGGATTGGCCGTGCTAAATTGTCCCATAGGGCCCAGGGATGCGCAGGTTAGGGTGGGCAGGCCGTGCTAAATTGTCCCGTAGTGTCCAGGGATGTGGGGGTTAGGGTGGGTTGGCTGTGCTAAATTGTCCCATAGTGCTCAGGGATGTGCAGGTTAGGGTGGTTTGGCCGTGCTAAATTGTCCCATAGTGCCCAGGGATGTACGGGTTAGGGTGGGTTGGCCGTGCTAAATTGTCCCATAGTGCCCAGGGATGTGCGGGTTAGGGTGGATTGGCCGTGCTAAATTGTCCCATAGGGCCCAGGGATGCGCAGGTTAGGGTGGGCTGGCCGTGCTAAATTGTCCCGTAGTGCCCAGGGATGTGCAGGTTAGGGTGGGTTGGCCGTGCTAAATTGTCCCGTAGTGCCCAGGGATGTGCGGGTTAGGGTGGATTGGCCGTGCTAAATTGTCCCATAGTGCCCAGGGATGTGCGGGTTAGGGTGGATTGGCCATGCTAAATTGTCCCATAGTGTCCAGGGATGTGCAGGTTAGGGTGGGCTGGCCGTGGTAAATTGTCCCATAGTGCCCAGGGATGTGCGGGTTAGGGTGGATTGGCCGTGCTAAATTGTCCCGTAGTGCCCAGGGATGTGCGGGTTAGGGTGGATTGGCCATGCTAAATTGTCCCATAGTGTCCAGGGATGTGCAGGTTAGGGTGGGCTGGCCGTGCTAAATTGTCCCATAGTGCCCAGGGATGTGCGGGTTAGGGTGGGCTGGCCGTGCTAAATTGTCCCGTAGTGCCCAGGGATGTGCGGGTTAGGGTGGATTGGCCATGCTAAATTGTCCCACAGTGCCCAGGGATGTGCGGGTTAGGGTGGATTGGCCGTGCTAAATTGTCCCATAGGGCCCAGGGATGTGCAGGTTAGGGTGGATTGGCCGTGCTAAATTGTCCCATAGTGCCCAGGGATGTGCGGGTTAGGGTGGGCTGGCCGTGCTAAATTGTCCCATAGTGCCCAGGGATGTGCGGGTTAGGGTGGATTGGCCATGCTAAATTGTCCCATAGTGCCCAGGGATGTGCAGGTTAGGGTGGATTGGCCGTGCTAAATTGTCCTGCAGTACCCAGGGATGTGTAGGTTAGGGTGAATTGGCCGTGCTAAATTGTCCCATAGTGCCCAGGGATGTGCGGGTTAGGGTGGGCTGGCCGTGCTAAATTGTCTCATAGTGCCCAGGGATGTGCGGGTTAGGGTGGATTGGCCATGCTAAATTGTCCCACAGTGCCCAGGGATGTGCGGGTTAGGGTGGATTGGCCGTGCTAAATTGTCCCATAGGGCCCAGGGATGTGCAGGTTAGGGTGGATTGGCCGTGCTAAATTGTCCCATAGTGCCCAGGGATGTGCGGGTTAGGGTGGGCTGGCCGTGCTAAATTGTCCCGTAGTGCCCAGGGATGTGCGGGTTAGGGTGGATTGGCCGTGCTAAATTGTCACATAGTGCCCAGGGATGTGCAGGTTAGGGTGGATTGGCCGTGCTAAATTGTCCTGCAGTACCCAGGGATGTGTAGGTTAGGGTGAATTGGCTGTGCTAAATTGTCCCATAGTGCCCAGGGATGTGCGGGTTAGGGTGGGTTGGCTGTGTTAAATTGTCCCGTAGTGCCCAGGGATGTGCAGGTTAGGGTGGATTGGCCGTGCTAAATTGTCCCATAGTGCCCAGGGATGTGCGGGTTAGGGTGGGTTGGCCGTGCTAAATTGTCCCATAGTGCCCAGGGATGTGTGGGTTAGGGTGGATTGGCCGTGCTAAATTGTCCCATAGTGCCCAGGGATGTGCGGGTTAGGGTGGGTTGGCCGTGCTAAATTGTCCCGTAGTGCCCAGGGATGTGCGGGTTAGGGTGGATTGGCCGTGCTAAATTGTCCCATAGTGCCCAGGGATGTGTGGGTTAGGGTGGATTGGCCGTGCTAAATTGTCCCGTAGTGCCCAGGGATGTGCGGGTTAGGGTGGATTGGCCATGCTAAATTGTCCCATAGTGTCCAGGGATGTGCAGGTTAGGGTGGGCTGGCCGTGGTAAATTGTCCCATAGTGCCCAGGGATGTGCGGGTTAGGGTGGGCTGGCCGTGCTAAATTGTCCCATAGTGCCCAGGGATGTGGGGGTTAGGGTGGATTGGCCGTGCTAAATTGTCCCGTAGTGCCCAGGGATGTGCAGGTTAGGGTGGATTGGCCGTGCTAAATTGTCCCGTAGTGCCCAGGGATGTGGGGGTTAGGGTGGATTGGCCGTGCTAAATTGTCCCGTAGTGCCCAGGGATGTGCGGGTTAGGGTGGATTGGCCGTGCTAAATTGTCCCATAGTGCCCAGGGATGTGCGGGTTAGGGTGGATTGGCCGTGCTAAATTGTCCCGTAGTGCCCAGGGATGTGCGGGTTAGGGTGGATTGGCCGTGCTAAATTGTCCCGTAGTGCCCAGGGATGTGCGGGTTAGGGTGGATTGGCCGTGCTAAATTGTCCCGTAGTGCCCAGGGATGTGCAGGTTAGGGTGGATTGGCCGTGCTAAATTGTCCCGTAGTGCCCAGGGATGTGCGGGTTAGGGTGGGCTGGCCGTGCTAAATTGTCCCATAGGGCCCAGGGATGCGCAGGTTAGGGTGGGCTGGCCGTGCTAAATTGTCCCGTAGTGCCCAGGGATGTGCGGGTTAGGGTGGGTTGGCCGTGCTAAATTGTCCTGTAGTACCCAGGGATGTGTAGGTTAGGGTGGATTGGCTGTGCTAAATTGTCCCATAGTGCCCAGGGGTGTGTGGGTTAGGGTGGATTGGCCGTGCTAAATTGTCCAGTAGTGTCCAGGGATGTGCAGGTTAGGGTGGATTGGCCGTGCTAAATTGTCCAGTAGTGCCCAGGGATGTGCGGGTTAGGGTGGATTGGCCGTGCTAAATTGTCCCATAGTGCCCAGGGATGTGCGGGTTAGGGTGGATTGGCCGTGCTAAATTGTCCCGTAGTGCCCAGGGATGTACAGGTTAGGGTGGATTGGCCGTGCTAAATTGTCCCACAGTGTCCAGGGATGTGCAGGTTAGGGTGGGCTGGCCGTGGTAAATTGTCCCATAGTGCCCAGGGATGTGCGGGTTAGGGTGGGCTGGCCGTGCTAAATTGTCCCATAGTGCCCAGGGATGTGGGGGTTAGGGTGGATTGGCCGTGCTAAATTGTCCTGTAGTACCCAGGGATGTGTAGGTTAGGGTGGATTGGCTGTGCTAAATTGTCCCATAGTGCCCAGGGATGTGCAGGTTAGGGTGGGATTGGCCGTGCTAAATTGTCCCATAGGGCCCAGGGATGTGCGGGTTAGGGTGGATTGGCCATGCTAAATTGTCCCATAGTGCCCAGGGATGTGCGGGTTAGGGTGGGTTGGCCGTGCCAAATTGTCCCGTAGTGCCCAGGGATGTGCAAGCTATGTGGGTTAGCTCTGGTAAATCCAGAGTTATAGAGATAGGGGAGGGGTGCTGGATCTGGATGAAATGCTCTTCCAAAGTTCAGAAGAGACTCAATGGGCCAAATGGCCTCTTTCTGCACTCTACGGATTCCATTCTGTGATGTGCATCTTGTCTAATCAGTCATATTTATTGTTAGTTGCGGCTCCAACACTGATCCCAATGTCACTTTGTAGTTACAGGTCTTTGCTGGAGTTTGCAGGTATAGGATGGCATTTGAGGATATGTGCTACTGGGAGTGGGGCTATGTGATTTAGTTTGAGGATATTTGGGAATATATGATGAGTTTTTGGGTTCCTGATACAGTTTTGAGGTATTTGGTAGGGGTAGGAGGCTATTTGATGGCAGCTTTGGGATATTTTCTGAGGGACCAGAGTTATATGTTGTTGGGTTGTATCAGTGAGATATGGGGGTACGTGACACATAGCTGGGGCCATTCAATGTCGTTAGGGGAAATTGGGGGTACTTGATAGATACTTGGGTGTGTCTGATGGCGTTTGGTGACATATGATGGGGGCTCGGTGATAAATGATGGGGGCTCGTTGTAGATGATGGGGCCTCAGTGTAAATGATGGGGGCTCGGTATAAATGATGTGGGGTTCAGTGATATATGGTGGGGGCTTGGTGTAAATGATGGGGGCTCAGTGTAAGTGATGGGGGCTCGGTGTAAATAATGGGGGCTCGGTGTAAATGATGGGGGCTCGTTGTAGATGATGGGGCCTCGGTGTAAATGATGGGGGCTCGGTGTAAATGATGTGGGGTTCAGTGATATATGGTGGGGGCTTGGTGTAAATGATGGGGGCTCGGTGTAAGTGATGGGGGCTCGGTGTAAATGATGGCGGCTCGGTGTAAATGATGGGGGCTCGGTGTAATTGATGGGGGCTCGGTGTAAATGATGGGGGCTCAGTATAAATGATGGGGGCTCGGTGTAAATGATGGGGGCTCGGTGTAAATGATGTGGGGTTCGGTGATATATGATGGGGGCTCAGCGTAAATGATGGGGGCTCGGTGTAAATGATGGGGGCTTGGATGAATTTATGGTGGAGTTTGGGGATATTTGCCAGAAGGGTGTATATGGTGTCTGGGCATATCTAACGGAGTTTGTGGGGGGGGGAGTGTTCTTTGTAATGGACGGTTGGGGGTATTTGATGAGAGTTGACCTTCCCTCCACCCTAAGGTCAGAATTGAATGTTCACCAATGATTGCACAACGTTCAACACCATTCACAACTCCACAGATACAGAAGCAGCCTATTCCCAAATACGAGGTCTGGATAATATTCAAGCCTGGGCTGTCCAGTGGCAAATAACATTGGAGCCACACAAATGCCAGGCAATGACCATCTTCAGTAAGAGACAATCTAACTACTCTCCCTTGACATTCAATTGCATTAGCCTCACCCCCCCCCCCCCCACTAACAACATCCTGGGGGTTACCCTTGACCAGAAACTCAACTGGACTCACCACATAAACACAGGGGCTACAAGAGCAGGTCAGAGGCTGGGGATCCTGCAGCGAGTAACCCCCCTCCTGACTCTCCCCCAAAGCCTGTCCCACCACCTACAAGGCACAAGTCAGGAGTGGGATGGAATACCCCCCACTTGCCCCTGGATGGGGGCAGCTCCAACAACACGTGAGAAGCTCGACACCATCCAGGACAAAGCAGCCCCCACTCATTCAACACCACATCCACAAACATCCCACTCCCCTCACCGCACCGCACCCCCCAACCGACTATGCTCAGTTGCAGCAGTGTGTACCATCTACAAGGTGCACTGCAGAAATTCACCAAAGATCCTCCCTTCCAAACCCACGACCCACTTCCATCCAGACACATGGGAACACCACCTGCAAGCTTCCCTCTGAGCCACTCACTGTCTTGACTTGGCAATAAAACCATTCCTCCATTGTCGCTGGGTCAGAATCCTGGAATTCACTCCCTAAGGGACAGTGTGCGTCCACCCACAGCACATGGACTGCAGCAATTCAAGAAGCCAGCTGGACTTTGGGTTTACTTGGTGGGAGTTTGGGGGTTTATAATGAGGTCTTATGAGGATATTTGGGAATAAGAGTTACTGGAAGCAAAAACATCTGACTCTTGGTATGAGCACGTTTGAGACCAAATATTGTATTTGTTTTGAGCTATGCAGATGGAGTAACCTAGTATAAAATAGAGATTCTTCCCGGGCATGTATTAGACAATGTCACCTCATACAGTGCACATGCTCACTCTGTTCTTGATGCTGTTTGTATCATCGTACTCACCCACATCTTTAAGAAGAATGAAGTTTTTTGAAATACTTCAATGATAACATCTTGTTACGTATGTGGGGATAGATTATAACATATTCCTTTAATGCAAGCAGAGCAGTGTCAGCTATATTATTATCTGTTGGACTAGCTGATCATAAAATGTGATTTTTTTTTTGTCATAGAATCCCTACAGTGTGGAAACAGGCCCTTCAGCCCAACATGTCCACACCGCCCCTTGAAGCATCCCCCTATAACCTACACACCCCTGAACACTACGGGCAATTTAGCATGGTCAATCCACCTATCCTGCACATCTTTGGACTGTGGAAGGAAACCGGAGCACCCGGAGGAAACCCACACAGACACGGGGAGAATGTGCAAACTCCACACAGACAGTTACCCGAGGGTGGAATTGAACCCGGGTTCCTGGCGCTGTGAGGCTGCAGTGTTAACCACTGAGCAACCATGACGCCCTTTGATACTTTTATTTTATCTATCTTAAGTAATAACATTATAGCAACAAACATTTCAGAATATTTAGTGTTGACTGTTTACTTCTTTTTTCACCAGTGGTTCCAGGAAGCCAATTTTAAGGCCTTTGGAAAATTGGACATTACGAAGTGTTTCAACATATGTTATTGGCTTTGCCACTTTGTGATTTTACCGAGCATTATACTGATCCGAGTGTGCTAAAGAGAATTCCATTCACAAAGAGTTATTTGTGTGAATTGAGGGAAATGTCAATATTGTGTAATTTGTTCCTACACTGCCATGTTAATCATCAACACGGATAGAAATAGTCACATGATACAAATGGCAGCTCAACGTCGATGGACATCGAATTTTTCAGGCAGGATAGAGAAGGGAATAAAATTGGGGTGCGGCATTATTGGTTAAAGAAGGGATTACGGCTCTGAGGAGTAATGATATATTAAATAAAGCATCAAATGAGTATATTTGGTTTGAGGTCAAAACCAGATGGGGCAGTTACACTATGAATTATGTATTATAAATCTTAAGTGTGAGACAGAGATAGAAAGCAAATATGTCTGCAGATTGTTAAATGCAAAAACAAGATGGAAATAATTGTTGGGGCCTTCAACTTCTCAATTATCAACCAGAACACAAGCAGTGTGAATGGCAAAAAGGGCATTAAATTCTTAAACTGCATTCAAGATAACTTTTTGAGCCAGCATCTACTAAATCCAACACGAGGGGTGTAATTCTATATTTGGTCTATGGAAATGAAGCTGGCCAAATGGATGAAGTAGCAATGGATGACCATTTTGGAGACAGTAATCTCAATACAGTTAGTTTTTGTATCATTTTGGAATAGAACAAAGATAGTACAGAAGTAACAGTTCCAAATTGGGAAAATCAAACTTTACAGGATTGAAGGATGATCTTGTAAAGGTGGACTGGTTAAATCAACTTTAAGTCGGCACAACATTGTGGGCTGAAAGGCCTGTTCTGTGCTGTACTGTTCTATGTTCTACGTTCTCTGTGTATTTGATGGAGTTTGGGAATTTCTGATGGACGTTTAGGGCATTTAGAGTCATAGAGCTGTATAGTGTGGAAACAGACCCTTTGGTCCAACTCATCCATACCCATCAGATATCCTAAATTAATCTAGTCCCATTTGCCAGCATTTAGCCCACATCCCTCTAAGCCCTTCCTATTCATGTCCCCATCCAGATGCCTTTTAAATGCTGTAACTGTACCAGCCTCCACCACTTCCTCTGGCAGCTCATTCCATACACGCATCACCCTCTTGTGTAAAAAAGTTGCCCCTCAGGATCCTTTTAAATCTTTCCCCTCTCACCTTAAACCTATGCCCCTCTAGTTTTGGACTCCCCCCACCCTGGGGGAAAAGACCTTGTCTATTCACCCTATCCATGCCCCTCATGGTTTTATAAACCTCTATAAGGTCACCCCCTCAGCCCCCGGTGCTCCAGGGAATATAACCCCAGACCATTCAGCCCCTCCCTGTAGCTCGAACTCTCCAACCCTGGCAACATCCTTGTAAATCTTTTCTGAACCCTATCGAGTTTCACAACAATGTTCCTATAGCAGGGAGACCAGAACTGAACACAGTTTTCCAAAAGTGACCCTAACCAATGTCCTGTACAACCACAACATGACCCTCCCATCTCCTATACTCAATACACTGACCAACAAAGGCAAACGTATCAAACACCTTCCTCACTGCCCTGTCTACCTGTGACTCTGATGTGGACGTGCCAGTGTTGGACTTGGGTGGACAAAATTAGGTGAAGTCCTGATGAAGGAACAGCGCTCCAAAAACGTGTGATTTCAAATAAACCTGTTGGACAATAACCTGGTGTCATATGACTCTGACTTGACCTATGACTCCACTTTCACAGAACTCTGAACCTACGCTTCAAGGTCTCTGTTCAGTGATATTCCCCAGGACCCTACCATTAAGTTATTAAGTCCTGCCTTGATTTGCCTTTCCAAACTGCAACAACCCACATTTAGGGGTATTTGATGGAGTTTGGGGCTTTAAAATGGAAGTTTAGGTATTTGAAGGGTATTTCGGGGTTTTTGAAGGGAGTTTGGGGAGTTGTGTTGGGGTTTCAGGGTATTTGATGGGGGTTTAGGAATATTGGAAGGTATTTGGGGTATTTGATGGAGATCAGGGGCATTTGAAGGGAGTTTAGGGGTGTTTGATGAGTATTTAGCATATTTGATTTGGCTTTTGGGTATTTGATGGGGGCTTGGGGGCAGTTGATTGGGATTTAGGGTATTTGAGGGGTGTTAAGGTATTTAAGGAATTGGTCAGGGTTTGGGGGTATTGGATGGGGGTTAGGGTAATAGATGGGTATTTGAAGGGAGTTTAGGGTATTAGATGGGTATTTGGAGTATTTGAAGGAGGTTTAGAGCATTTGATGCTTATTTAAGGAATTTGATGGATTTAGGGAATTTGAAGGGGGTTTAGGGTATTTGGTAGGGGTTTGGATTATTTGATGGGAATTTAGGGTGTTTAACATGGGTTTAGGCTACTTGGTAGGGGTTTGAGATATTTGAAGAGAATTTAGAGCATTTAATATGGGTTTCGGGTATTTGACTGGAATTTAATGCGTGTTTAGGTTGGTTGGAGGAGGGGTTGTTGATGGCAGGATATGAGCTGCAGCAGTTGGCCACGTCATTTCCTCTTTCTGGCTCCGCGAAGCCCCAGCACGCCGATCCCCGGATCATGTGACCGGACCCTCTTAAAGGAGTCACGAGCTCGATCTGGAAACTTCTTTCAGGCAAAACAAAACCAAATCCGCGCCCACCCCTCCCCCCCCCCCCGCCTTAGAAGCAAAACAAACGTCCTCCTATCCACGAGTTGCCTCTTAAACAGCCTGCTTATTTTGAAATATGTATAAAATAGATATCGTTATCATCTCATCCCCCCGCAATGTCTGTGCAGCATCGCGAAAGTGAATGTAGCCGCTCGAAAAACAAAGAGAAATTCGGGTCCGCGCCGAAACAAAAATTAAACAATCTCGTGCCGTCTCCGATCATGTCGCGTCCGCTTTAAGAAGGGGCGGGGGTTGGACTTTATGGACGCTGCATCGGACCAATCGAGAGCGACGGAGCCCGGACGCCGGGCGAAGAAGAACCAATCGGAGCGGAGAACGGCGTGCTGCCGACGAGGCGTGCGCGGCTACAAGAGGAGTGCGCGCCTCTGACAGGGTACTGTGGACCTCCTAGTGGTGAGAGGAACCCTCCCAGCTCTCAGGGGGTTTTTTTGGGGCTAGGAGCCTGCTTTAGCTATGGAGGGAAGGACAGACCTGTTTGAGGGGGAGGATTATAAGGTAAATCTTAGTTGCCAGCCCAACAATAATCTGTGCACTTTTGTTTTCATCTAAAAAGGCTACCTAAATTTATTTTTGCACTGGTTGTTTTGTTGCTGTGCTATCAGAAAGATGCTGAGATTAATGGCAAAGCAAATGGAAAATTGGATTACTGTCTGAAGTATTGCAATCTCTCTCTCTCTCTCTCTCTCTCTCTCTCTCTCTCTCTCTCTCTCTCTCTCTCTCTCTCTCCTAATTGCTTAGAGAAACAAAATGAGTTCTCCCCACATCCACCCCCCTGTCCTTGTCATAATTTCATCTGCTGCCTCCTGCCACAGTGGCTGCTGTTAGGTTTGTTTGTTTTCTATTACCTCTTTTCTGGTCTGATTTCTGTGTGACTGGTTTTCTCTTAAATTTAAACATTTGCTTGTAGATTTGCAACGTGTCCCTTCTTTTAAACCAATGCTTTTCACCACATTCTCCCTCCAATGTTCTGCTTTGCTTTCTGCCATATGTTATTTTTCTCAAAACTGAGCAGTTGTAGTTTTTTTTTTATTTAAAAAGAAAATTGTGTACATCTAAAATTTTGTTGCTTTTATATTTTAAATGTCTTTTTTTATTTAACCTCTCTCTTTACAAGTCAGCTGTTTAGTATGGAAAAAGCCCCTTTGGTCCAAACTGTCCATGCCAACCAGATATCCTAAACTAATCTAGTGCCCTTTGGCCCATATCCCTCTAAACCCTTCCTATTCATGTACCCATCCAGGTGCCTTTTAAATGTTGCAAATGTACTAGCCTCCACTACCACCTCTGGCAGCTCATTTCATACATGCGTCACCCTCTGAGGAAAAAGTTGGCCCTTAGGTCCCTTTCTAAATATTTCTCCTCTCTCCTCAAACCTATGCTGTCTAATTTTTTGACTCTCTCCCACCCAAGGGAAATGACCTTACTTAACTATTCACCCCATCCATGCCCCACAAGAGTTTTATAAACCTCTATAAGGTCACCCCTCAGGCTCTGATGCTCCAGGGAAAATAGTTCCAGCCCATTCAGCCTCTCCCTTTAGCTCCAAACCACCCCCCTGCCCCTGCTTCCCAGCAGCATCCTTGTAAATCTTCTCTGACCCCTTTTTGAGTTTTTGTACCAATTGTGAAAAAGAGCTTGTAAGAACTTATCTCTTGCATTTGCAACTTTCCTCTTAACCTCCTCCTCGCATGTTCTGTTTTTGATTTTTGCTGCTTCTCTCTCTTTTCCTTTTTTTAATTTTTTGTTTTCAAATCCTAAATGTTGAATTAATTAAAATTTGTTTTCCATTCTTTGTTTTTTTGATTGAGAATAATGCACAAATGACAACCGAGTGGAAAGAGGTGATTTTTGTTGTTTTTTGGGGGGTGGGTGGGAGAGAAGCATGTTGTGTGTCAGTCTGCAGAAGCTGGAGCCACAGGTCTTGACTAACCTAGTTCTTGGTTTGCAGTTACGCTAAAGACTGACGCACTGAGGCAGCTGCCCTACATTGGAGCGCTGCAACAAGCCAAGGCTCTTCAGACTGCGTTTTCCAGATGTGTGACCACTTCCACCTAGAAGGGCAAGGGCAGCAGATACTTGGGAACACCACCCCCTGCAAGTTCCCCCCTCTATCCTGATTTGGGACTACATCGTTGTCACCGGGTCAAAATATTGCACCTCTCGCCCTTCTACACCTGAGGGACTGCAGCAGCCTGAAAAGGCCTGTCATCCTACCCTGCCACTTAAGGGGTAGTTAGGGATGGGCAATAAGTGTTGGTGCAGCAGCTGAAGTAACTTTTTTTATTAGTTTAAAAAGTTAGCAGTGCCACTGTTCTGTGACCTAAAAACCAAAATGCAAAACATCTATTTATGTTGTAGAACAATCAAGCGAGCACAGAGTTTGAGTAGGTTTTATATGTAGACCACCCACCACCCTCCAGCTCTCTTCCTTTTCTCTCCCCACTGAGTTAATCTTAGGCTTGGTATTTTGCCCCAGGGAGTGCCAGATGAATGCCAGGCCTTCTCCACAGCCCTGCACTGATGCCAAGAGTCAATTGAATAGGAGCATGGAGTTCAAATCCTGCTGTGGACAGTAACAATGAATATATTAACAACTAATCTCTGGAATTGAAAGCTGGCGATGGTGATTCTGACCATCCTCAGCGATTTTAAACCCAGGTCACCAATGTCCCTTTTTTCTTGGGTTTTTAATGGGAGGAGATGATAACTGGTCTGGACTGGACTCACATGTTTAAGGGTGTTTTAAATGTTCATTTGGATGAACATATGGATAATAATGGAATAGTGTAGGTTAGATGGGCTTCAGTTTGGTTTCACAGGCTGGTGCAGCATCGAGGGCCGAAGGGCCTGTACTACGCTGTAGTGTTCTGTGTCCTATGACTTTTTTGCTGTGGAGTCACAGCAAGGTAGTTGATTCTTAACTGCCCTCAAATGGCCCACATGAAACATTTTGATTTGAGGCGCAGTCAAAGATGGGCAGCAAACCCTGGCCTCGGAAGCAGCGCCCACATCCTGTGAAATGTTTGACCATTTCAATCTGTAAAAGCCGTTAGAATTAGGCCTGTTATTACCACCTTGCTGTGGGCTGGGCGCTGACAGAGCGGAGATGTAGTCGGTCTTGTTTTGATTTTGTTGACACGTACCTAAGTACAGTGAAAAGGTTTTTTATTATTGTTTGGTGTGCAGTAGAGGGTGGATTGTAACAAAAAAAGACAAAGATGATAGTGTTTAGACAGAGTGAGCCATTACAAGGTTATGGCTGCACAATGCAAGATCAACATGTGAAATTAGAGATCCATTTAGAAATCTAATAACAGCAGGGAAGAAGCTGTTCTTGAATCTGAATTGTGTTGAAGCTTCTGTATTTCTCCTCTGACAGAAGTGAGAGTATTGATGCATTTGTGTATGTTTAGTGAGGATAATAGACACCAAATGCTTGGTTTGTTTTTTTAAAAAAAACAATTCTTTGTGTGTGCTTTCTAGAGGACCTGTGGCGACACATCACCTGTTTTCCCCCCCCCCCGACTTTTTGTTTCTGTTGGGGTTGGGGGTAAAAGGAAGGAAGTGTGTGAGCTGTGATGCACTGTGCCCAAATATCTGCTTATGGGAGCTGGGTGGTCTGGTCAGACAGCCGTAATGTCATCACCATTCCTTTCCATGCCTCGCCCGACAACTGGATGGCAGGCCCCAGTCATAGCCGTACGCTGCAGAAACAGACCCTTCAGTCCATGCTGGCTGAATCCCAAATGAAACTAGCCCCACCTGCCTGCAGCAGGCACACATCCCTCCCTGTTTGTGTGCTTACACAAATGTCTTTTAAACATTGTAACTGTACCCACTTTCTCCAGAAACTCGCTCCCCACACTAGTCCCACTGTGTGCCTCGAACCTGGGCTGCTCGCTGCAGTATTTTGGAAACTGTTGGAGGCAGACCCTCCCAATGGCATCCAAGATCTGGTTGGGCTTTGTTTTTTTTAAATTTCAGATGTTTCCTGCCAATCTCAAACTCCCTATCTCACCTGGCCCCCTCAAATGGCCACAGTCTGGTTCATTTTAGGATGAGCGTCACCAAGTGAGTGTGGTTTCTTTGTTTTTAATTCATTTGCAGGATGTGGAAGTCATCGGCTGAGCTGGCCTTTATTGCCCATCCCTAACTGCCCAGAGGGCAGCTGAGTCAACCACCAATGTGACTCCTAACTGCTGTGGGTCTGGAGTCACATATAGGCCAGACCAAGTAAGGACGGCAGTTTCCTTCCCTAAAGGTCATTAGTGAACCAGATGGGTTTTTCTTGACAATCCACAATGGATCCACAGTCATTAGATTCTCAACTTCAGATGTTTTATTGAGTTCAAATTCTGCCATCTGCCCTGGTGGGATTTCAACCCACATCCCCAGAACATTAGCAATAACAAGGTGTGGAGCTGGATGAACGCGGCAGGCCAAGATCCTGCTCCTCTGCTGCTTGCCTGCTGTGTTCATCCAGCTGCACTCCTTCTCTTAGATTCTTCAGCATTTGCAGTTCCTATTATCCCTGGAATATTATCAGTGTCTCTGGATTCATAATCCAGCCATAAAACCACTAGGCCGTTGCCTCACCAAGTTTCACTGGCTGTGAAACTTCACTGAGTCTCTCATCTGCTGTCATGACTTTTCAGGCTGGTTTGTTCCTTGTAGCCTCCCTGTGCTCTCTGGTCCAACTGGGCAAGATCAGTTTGAACCAACATTGTTCACGTTTTAAACCCCAAAAAAGGCAAAAGCAGGACAGATGTAGCTGCTCAATATGTTTCTATAATGGAAATAGCCCAGAGTAAATGATCAGTCTTAATGTCTTTAAAATAATGGGTTTACTGCTCTGGTTCTGTCTGCCCCATATTGGAGATACAATGTGAAGCTCCCTCTTGACACTCTCCACATCAAACACACCCCAGAATGCAGTTAAATAGACTACAGCTCCTGCTACTGTTAGCCTGAAAATAAAACTGCTTCTTTCTTTTAAACTGTAAATGACACTCCCTCTAAGCTGTCCCCCTCCAACTCTCCCAGGACAAGGACAGTGCAGGGTTAGATATGGAGTAATGCTGACTCTACAGCTTTCCCTTCTGAACTCGGGGGCTCTGTACACAACTGGTTTGATGTTGTGTGCTGCAGTGTTGGGTTCAGTGTGTAACACACGCTCTGTAGGTTAATGACCCACTCTCAGGCCTGTGTATGTTTTGTTTGTGCAGTCAAGGACCATGTCGGTGGATCTACAGACGGACTCCTCGCTGCAGGTGGAGATCTCGGATGCGGTCAGCGAGCGGGACAAAGTGAAGTTTACGGTTCACACCAAGGTAGGTGGGAAAAGGGGAATAAGACAGTGTGGAGAAATTGCTGTAATAGGTGGGTGAGCCAGGCCCTAGCTGTCTGAGGACCGAGCATTTGTGCCTCAGGATGTTTGGGTCTGTAACAGACTGTGAGCTTCTAGCTCCTTTTTAATGAAGCCTGACAGCAAAGTGGTCGGTGGAGTTCTCCCTAGGGTCCTGGGACAGATACTTATCCCTTGACCGACATCACTAGACACAGACTTTGTGTCGCTCCCACATTGCTGAGTGTGTGTGTGTGTGGTGAGACTGAGTGACATCAGCACTAATATCTCTTCTCGTGTCTGTCGCAGACGAATCTCGCTCACTTCAAACAGCCTGAGTTCTCAGTCGTTCGTCAACATGAAGAGTTCATTTGGCTTCATGATGCATATGTGGAAAATGAGGATTATGCTGGGATTATAGTAAGTGACCACAGCCAGGAGTTTGTACCAGATACAAGCAGGTTCAAAACTTTTTTATTAACTTCCTTTTTTTTGTATGTGTGGTGTTCCCAGTGAGGCAAATGCTCCCAGCAGAGATCGAGTAAAGCTCTCTCGACACTGCTTTTCCCAGATTTCCCGCCACCCCCAGCAAACGCAGGGTTAGATATGGAGAAAAGATCCCACCATAGGGCAAGGTGATGGCCTGAGGGTAGTTTTGCTGGACTAAATTAATCCAGAGACCTGGCATTTGAATCCTGCCATGAAAGATGGTGAAACTTGAGTTCAGTGAAGGCATCTGCTGTTGAGAGGCTAACAGTGACCACAAACCACTGTCAAATATTGCTTAAAAATCAGCTTGAGTTACCGATTCCCTTTTTTCTGGGGAAGGGAATCTACAGTCCTTGCTTGCTTTGGCCTGCACTTTGCTCTGATTCTTGAGTCACGAGGTTGACCCTTTTAAGTGATTCAGGATGGACAGCGACACCCATATACTGTGAAGGAATTTCAACTTTAAATTCCTGGTAGTCAAGTGGGGGAGTGTTGTCTGTGGAGCTAAAGACTGTCATTAGGAGAATTGCCTGTTTGGGTGACTTGCCACTCTGCTGGAAGTAGACCAGGATCTCCCTGTGCACCAGGGATCCGAGGCTTGTATGTTACAGCACTTGCTCTGTACTTCAGCCCATTTTTCTTCTTTTGCTGCGGTGTCAACAATTGGAGCTTTTCTCTTCAACCCCTCACCACCGCTCTCTCTCCTAGATTCCTCCTGCCCCTCCGAAACCAAACTTTGATGCATCTCGGGAGAAGCTACAGAAACTTGGGGAGGGAGACGGGTCCATGACTCGCGAGGAGTTTGCCAAGATGAAGCAAGAGCTGGAATCGTAAGTGATTGTGGTGGAGGACACTGTCTGTAGTCCTTACGTAGGCACTCTCTTGCACACTGGCCCCTACCTGTACACAGCCTCTTGTGTAGACCCTTCCCACATCTCCTGTTTAAATTGCCAGGTGAGAGCATTCCCCCCGCTGGAGCTCCAGAAGGACCAGGACTCTGCAGGCTGGGGCAATTCGCCAGAGTAACGCAGCATTAAGCGGATATGGTGGAAGGCTGTCTATTAGTGGGCTGCCTTCTGGAGGGTCAGTGCAGACTTGACTGGCTGAATGGCCTCTTTGTGCAATGGAAGTATTCTAGGATCTGTCCTATTGCAAGAGGCCCTTCAGCCCATCAGCTGCTGTTCTGGTTACAAACAAGCTGCCACCTCATTCCTGTGTCTCTCCCAAACCTCCCATTGTTGTTCCGTTCCAATCCTGTTTGCTGAGCTTCCAATACAATTCGCCTCAACCATTCCTTTTTTATTATTTGAATAGGTTCATCCTTCGCCCTGCGGTCTGGGTGAAGTTGTTTTTCTCCTGAATTACTTTTTTGCTCTGTTGTACGCTGTTAACATTTGTCTGTTCTCTCCATTTCTCTTTGCAGCGAATACCTGGCCATCTTTAAGAAGACGGTGGCTATGCATGAGGTCTTCCTGCAACGCCTGGCTGCTCACCCACAGCTCAGGGGGGACCACAATTTCTATGTGTTTCTGGAATATGATCAGGAGGTAGGTCTAACCACTTTCTGGCCAGAGGTGAACATCTGCCTCAGTAATGCTTCCGGCCATTGCTGCCAACATCTAGCCCAGGTTTCCCCTTGCTAACTGAGTGTTGGACTACACCCCTCCCTTCTTTATCCAACGTCTCACAGGGAGGCGATGGCCTTGTGGTTTTATCATTGGACTGTTAGACCAGGCGATGTTCTGGGGACCTGGGTTTGAATTCTGCCATGGCAGATGGTTGAATTTTGAATTAGACTCTTGTTTTAAAAAATAAAATTTAACAATGACCATGAATCCATTGCTGATTGCCTGGAAAAACCCATCTGGTACTAAAGTCCTTTTAGGGAAGGCCTACATGTGACTCTAGACCCACAGCAACGTGGTTGACTCTGAACTATCCTCTGGGCAATTAGGGACACACAGGTGCGTATCACATGTTGCTGCCCCACCTACATAACAGAATGGAACACTCTAGACAGAGTCCCCCATTGGGTGTGAAGCTTTGGAATGCCCCAGGATGGGGAAAGGAGCTGGCAAACCTCTTTTGTAAATAACTTTTTTTGTTTTGCTCCTCTTAACAACAGCTAAGTGTCCGTGGCAAGAACAGGAAGGAGATCCTGGGTGGTTTTCTGAAGAACATAGTGAAGACTGCAGATGAAGCATTAATAACTGGCATCTCTGGAATTAAGGTAATTCCTGACCTTATGACAACTGTTCCCTTCTCCAGTACAAAAAGATCTCTACTGTTTAACACACCTCCTGCTTATAGACAATATCTGTAAATGGTTAAATTAAGAGTAAATCTCCCTGCTACTGCAGATGTAAACGGAAAGTAAATTTTCCCTGTAACCAAACAGAAATAACTGCAGATGCTGGAAATCAAGCAAAAACAAACTCTGCAATTTTCCCTCTACACTGGTTCTTCATCCCCTGCAAAAAAAAACTCCCAGGGATTGCACAGGGTTAGATACAGAGTAAAGTCCTCTCTATAGATCACTGTCCTGGAGGTTTGGTCCTTCTGCCCTGGGATCTCCCCTGTATCCAGTCAGGTACGAGAGGGAGGATTTGAAACTGCTCCTTGGGAATTTAGTTTCCCCTAAACTCTCTAACAAATGGCGTGTGCTAATGTTCATCCTGTCCTCCTACCAGGAAGTCGATGAGTTCTTCGAGCACGAGAGGACCTTCCTTATCGAATATCACAATCGGGTCAAGGATGCAACGCTGAAGTCAGACAAGAAGACCCGCTCTCACAAAAGTGGGTTGTTTAGAATTTATGCACGGGGTCTCTGCTATCCTGAATGCTTCCTGATATTCCCCTCAAACCCCAATGCTGTTTAATCAACCGTGGGATCCATCCCACTTTCACCTCCCACCTGTTCCACCCCACTTCAGTCTCTCTATTTTGAAATAGTGATGGTTGCATTTCCTAGTTATCAGTTCTGCTGTTTGAGTTTGTTCCACTACTACTTCTCTTCAGCATACTATATCTTCTGCACGGAGGCAATGCGAAGAGGTGAGGATGGATGTATTTGATCAGGTGCTTGCTGGCATCACCCCTGAACAGTCTGTCCTCCCCAAGGCCATAACTTTCTTCTTTCATGTGTGTGGTCCCTATAACAAATCCTTCCAATTGTCATGAAACCCTCTCATTTTTTTTCTGTTTTTTTAATCTCCTCCAGTCTGAGGACTACAGGCCCACTCTGTGAGCCCCATCCTCCCTCCTGGCCTTAATGTTTAACCCTTTCTGACCTCTTGTGGTCTTTCCCCAGTCTGCTGCTCAGGACTTACAAATAACCTTCTCAGAACAACCATGGAGCCCCGGCAGTGCACAAACACTGAGCTGAGGGTCCATGTTGTTCCAAGAGGGCAACTTGTAAATACTGAGCAGCAGACTGGGGAAAGACCATTCCTGTTCTGTGGTTAACTTGAGCGGTGGTGGTCATTTTTAGGACCTGTTGAGCTCTCAGATAATGGGAGCTGAGGTCCTGTCTGTGTCTCACCATGTGGCTTGTCTACTCCCTCTTTTGGTGTCTCCACAGATGTCGCTGAAGATTACATTCCAATCTCTTCTGCCTTATCTGGTTTGGGAACGTTGGATACCAACCCACTTAGCAAGTATGAGATGATTATTTTGTTCTGAATTTCTGGCATGTGCTATAGAAAGTGTATGTGTTTACTTGTGACCTTTTTTAATATTCACTCATGGGATGAGGCTATCACTTGCTGGGTTAGCATTGTATTGCCCATCCCTAATTGCATAGAGAGCAGTTAAAAGTCAGCTACATTGCTGTGGGTCAAATGTAGGCCAGAGCATGTAAGTTTAATTCCCTGAACACAATTAGCAAACCAGATGGGTTCCCCAATAATCAGCAATGAATTCATGGTCATCATTTGACTCTTATCTTCCTCCTGGTTTTTTCCTTTTTTGTGGCATTTGAAACTGGGACCAACCCCAGAACATTATCTGGAGCTGCTGATTTTGTCAGTTCAGTGATAATACCACTCGGCCACGACCTCCCCTGGCTGATGTCTGACTCCACATGTGAGTTGGAGCTGCCGTCCAGGTGTTGAGGCAGTGCCATGCTGTCGGAGGAGCTGTCTCTCTCGGATGATACACTTGCATCCATCTGGTGGAGAATTTGGGCCTCAGTTTAAAAGATCTGACTGTCACCATTGGCTGAAGAGCAGTGGGATGGTGTCCCCTTGTATGGAGGCCAATATTTAAACCTCCCTCTATGCTAGAGGGAGGAGTTTTACTCTGCATCTCACCCTGTGCTGAGTATCCAAAATGTGTTCTGTTTGAGTTGGAATCTGTCCCTTTTTTTTTGGAAAACCCGGAACGTAGTTCTGAATGTTGTGGTGAATAGAAAATGATTGATTTTCCCCTGAACTTTTTTTTTTCCTCTTCTTCCCTCCCAACCTTGGCGGTGGGTGGGAAATGCAGTCAGCACTGGGGCTAACTGTAACTGTAACTTTCAGTCTCCTCCTGGGATTGGAGTTCTCTCCCTCTGGCAGAGTGCTGTGTCTCTAGAACAGGCAGCGAGTTGGATATCCTGTTTGAGTCTCTAAAAGAAACCACGAAATTGTGTAACCCACTCACTTTTTATTCCCCCCCGCCTTGTTCCAGGAACTTCCTGAAACTTGCAGAACTCTTTGAGAAACTTCGGGTAAGAAATACTTTTTCCTGTAATTTCAGCTCTGGCAGCTCGTGTCTCAAAATACTGAACTGCTTTTTAAATTGCCTTTTTTTAAAAAAAAATTCTGTAGAAACTGGAAGGACGTGTGGCATCTGACGAAGACTTGAAACTTTCTGACTTGTTAAGATATTACATGAGAGATTCCCAAGCAGCAAAGGCAAGTACACTCCTTTCCTGCTTGTGACAAAGAACACATACTTCAGATGATGGGGATTCTAGAATTTTTGATCAAAAAAACATTGCTTTAGAGTGTATCCGGTCAGGCAATGCATGCAGGGGGAAGGGAACAGTTAATGTTTTCAGTCCTCTTTGTAACTCCCTGCTTTTAGGCAAGCGTGCATTTTGTGCTCTTGCTCTCACTCTCTCGTGTTTCTCCTCTACCCTGCCTCCTCCCACCTTTATCTCTCTTCTCTTTCCCTCCAAACCCCCCCCCCCCCCCCCCGCCGTTGTCATCAGCCAATCTTTTTCTCACCTTTTTCCCCTCCCTATTTCACCTAAATATCTTGTCCCTGGAGTCATTCTTGCAAACCTCTTCTGCTCTGTGTTCCTTCCAGTAATGTGGCATCAAACTGCACCAGACACCAACTGAGGCCTAACCAGTGTCTATTACAAGTTTTTGGGTAATCTTGTAGCTTAAGAGAACCTTAGTTAGGCCACATTTGGAATATTGTGTTCAATTCTTGTTGCCACACCACCAGAAGGATGTGGTGGCTTTGGAGAGGGTTCAGGAAAGATTTTACCAGGATGTTGCCTGGTATGGAGGGCATTAGCTGTGAGGCGAGGTTGGAGAAACTTGGGTCATTCTCACTGGAATGACAGAGGTTGAGGGGTGAACTGATAGAGGCCCTACAAGATAATGAAGGGTGTGGACAGTCAAAGCTTTTTCCCAGGGTGGAAGAGTCAGTTACCGGGGCCAGGAGTTTAAGGTGCGAGGGGCAAGGTTTGTTGCTGGGGGATGTAGTGGAAGCAGACGTTACAGTGACTTTTAGTGGGCATCCTGAAAAATACATGAATAGGATGTATTTCCCATTATCACTGAATAGGATGCAAATAGGTTTCTAGAAGGGTAGGCGTTTTTAGTTGTGATGGGCAGCATGTTGGTACCAGCTTGGAGGGCTGAAGGGCCTTTGCTGTACTGTTAGTGTCTTTGTTCCTTGCTCTTGTACTCGTACTCCCATTAGTAAAACCCAGGATACATTTGCTTTTACTACTCACTGCACTTTTCTCCTGCCAACGCTTTTGCACCCAGGCGCATGCTCATGCTCTCCCTCCCTCCCCAGTATACCCCTTTTGTTGTGGGGAGCAGGGGTTTTGTCCTGTCTCACCTGTACCAAAAATGTATCACCCCACATCTCCACACTGAATACCATTGATGGGTCGGCTGCTATCAACATACTGGGGGTTATCATCTGTCCAGAAACTCAACTGGACTCACCGCAAAAACAGGTCAGAGGCCGGGAATCCTGCAGTGAGTAACTCCCCTCCTGGACACCACCCCCCCACCCCCAAAAAAAAAGCCTGTCCTGCCATCTACAAGGCACAGATCAGGAGCGGGATGGAATACCCCTCACTTGCCCCTGGATGGGGGCAGCTCCAACAACACTCTCTAAGCTCGACACCATCCAGGACAAAGCGACCCCTGCTTGACTGACACCACACCCACAAACATCCGACTCCCTCCCCCACAGACGCACTGCAGTGACTTTCCAATGAGCTGGATACGGGATGGAGCAGTGACATCTGAAAAAGTGCATTTTTTTTTTTGTAGCCTTCTCATTGTTTGTCTGTGCTGTCTGATATGGCTTTCTTACTAACACGTACGATATGGGTGTCTCTGGCAGGCTTGGCATTTATTCCCGTTCCTAATTACCCCTTAAGGTGGAGGTGAGTGGCCGCAGTCCATGTACTGTAGGATTCCTCAATTTATGGATTGTCTATTCTTTTGGACTGGTGCTATGATCCCCTCACTTTTATTAAACCTCACTTTGTTCGCTGGAACTTCTACAAACAAATTCTCCTGATCCTCAAACATTTTGGGGACTTATTCCATTTGAGTGCAGTTTACGTTCTGAATTGTGCTTTTTTTTGGGTTTGGAGACAACCTGAGGTTATAAGCTTGTGAATTTGTTGCTCAGGACCTGCTATACCGGAGAGCTCGGTCCTTGTCTGATTATGAAAATGCCAACAAAGCCCTGGACCGAGCCCGCATGAAGAACAGGGATGTGAAACACACTGAGGCCAATCAGCAACGCTGCTGCCAGAAATTTGAAAAACTTTCAGAATCAGCCAAGCAAGGTAACGGGCTCCTTTTGGCCATTTCCCCGGTTACGCATTGCCTATGATCTAGGGGGAAACACGTCAACTCTCAAAGGCAAAATACAGCAGACACTGGAACTGTGAAACAAAAACTGAAAATGCTGGATAAACCTGGTGGTTCTGGCACTGGATAGAAACTGACTTCTGTGTGACCTTGGTTTGTTCTAAATTCATTCATAGTTGGAGGGTATTATTGGCCAGGCCTGCACTTATTGCCCATCCTCGAGGGCAGTTAAGAGGCACTACTTTGCTGAGGGTGTAGAGTTCTGTGTACACCAGACCAGGTAAGGATGGCCTAACCCTAGCTCTTTTTTTTAATAGCAGAACTTTATTGAATTTAAATTCTACCACCTCCTGTGGCAGGATTTGAATCTGCTCCCAGGACATTGTCTGAATTAATTGTCCGTAGCACCCAGGGATGGTTGGGTTAGACATGGGAAATGCAGGGGTAGGGGAAATGGGTCTGGGTGGGATGCTGTTTGGAGGGGTGGTGTGGACTTGTTGGGCCGAATGGCCTGATTCCATACTGTAGGGATTCTATGAAGATGAATACCACTGGACGATTGTCTCCTATCAGTCTGTATTTAATTCCCTGCTGCATCTCCAGTGTTTCTTTTCTTTTAAGCTGTTGATTTTCACCGCTTCCACGCTGAGCAAGCAATTCAGGAAATGGGGCCATGTTACACTGTCGCACTCTTTGCCAGGCTGACTGAAGATATGGGCCCACCTTGGGGTTTTTGGGTGGGTGTGGGAATGGAAGGGTCGTTTCCCCTCCATGTGTCTTACAAACAGACGATGATGAGTCAGTCCCTCGCTGCTGTGTGGCAGCTTGCTGTTGCAAATTGGCCCACCCCCATCCTGTGCCCTATTCTCTCCACTTCCAAAGTAGTAGTGAGAAGGTTTGGATGAGATTGTTAGTGTTTGTTTGCCATGGAACAGCCAAGTGATGTATTTCCAAGAATGTGAATGTCAAAAATCTCTTCTCTCTCTCTCTCTCTCTCTCTCTCCTCTTTCTTTCCTCACCCCCCCCCCCCCCCCCAATCCCACTTCTCTCTCCTCTTCCTCCCTCTGCCCCATAGAACTCTCAGACTTCAAAATCCGAAGAGTGTCTGCCTTTCGGAAGAACATGATTGAGATGACAGAACTGGAGCTGAAACATGCCAAGGTAGGGGACTGGGTATTGGCACACATGTCAAATGACTGGACCTTCCCTTCCAATCTCTGTTCGCAATTGCAAGGTGATGTTAGTCTCGCGATGCATGAGGCAATGAATTGCAGCCCCTTTCCCTGAAGGGCTGAAATCTGACTCCAAAACATTCCTGAAATAAATAAACTTGCCATGACATGATTAACTTGTGGAATGCTGTGAATGTGGAACAAAGTTGATCTGCTTGTTTGGAGAGTTAGTGCACATTTCACCAGACTGAATGGCCTCTCGGTTTTTAAAATGGAATGTTCTGGATGTATATTTCCTTTGTCTCAGCTCCTGCATTCACACCCGCCTCCCCCTCGGAAACACAGGGCCTGAAGACCCTCTGATCACTGCCTGCCCCCACGCAATGCACGTGCTGTCACACTCCTTCTACCTGCAGCCCTTGTAGAGTGTCTTGATGCTTGGCCACTGGATAAATGCAAGTCGCTGGGATAAGTTATTTTGAAGTTTTTTTTCTTTTGGTAGAAGTAATCTTATCTTTTTGTTTCCAGGCCAACCTATTACTACTAAGGAACTGCTTGAGTTCCCTGCGAGGTGAACAGTAGGATCATTCTCTGCTTCACTACACAGCATCTGGAGATGACCATCTGTTTGGGCCAATGCACAAACATACCTTTTTTCTTTTTTCTTTTTGTTCATCATGTGTTCTTATAATTGTTGACCACTAGGAACACTAATCAGCGTGGGGATAGCTGTGGGTTTCTGCCCTGGGGGTGGGGGTCAGTCTCTGTGTGAACCTGGCACCTTGGTTGGGTAAGGGTTGGTGTTTGAAAGTCCTTAGTGTCCCCCCCTCTTCCTTCCCACCACTTTTTTTTTTCTCTCTTTTTGGCCAATGGGCTGCTTTTGCAGGCTGGCTAGTGAAGGACCTGTCTGAATAGAAATGGCGAGTTCAATGTTTTCCTCTCCTGGAGGCCCCTATGACTTGCCCAGCCATAGCCACCTGATTGGCACCGGTATACCTGATGCCAGGGACCACTGGAGCATGTCTTGAGCATCTGGATAGCAAATAACAATCAGCACTCCTACACCCAGATGTGTGCACGTCTGTCCAACCAGGTTAATAATCATGACCCTTCCTAGCATCTGGCCTGCCCTCACTGACTGACAGTAATGTGAGCAGGCCATGCTAACCAGTTTTGACAACAGAACCATCAACTCCCTAAAAGTAACTGAATCACTGCAGAGGGCACTTTGTAGATTGGGACAGTGTCAAGGGAGCTTTTAAATAGAACCCCTGTCCTGTGAGTGTTTTGGGGTGAGAAAGAGTGTAGCCTCATTCTGTATCTGACCCTGGTGCTGTCCCTGTCTAGGGACTATTTGGTGGAACATGTTCCATTTTGTGACATTGATACCCACTCACTGGGAAACCACTGGATCTGTAAAGGGGAGAGCTCAGCGGGCACTGAGCTAATATTGTCTACCAGCTGAACGGACATATTATATAAAAATGTATTCTGAACTCTCAATACTCCTTGTTTTCAGCTTTTGTTCAGCTGCACAAATAGGAGTCCTGAGTGGCTTCTCTCCATTTCCTCAATTGCTTGTTCAGTTTTGAGTAACCAGCCTTTTGGTTCATGTCTAGTCGTGCTGAATAAAATTACTGAATTGATTTGGATGTATAAATAAGTGCACCAAAGTATGAAAGCATCAAAATAACTTGTGTTAAATGTCAAACAATAATTATTATTGACTGTCTTGTCACCTACTATAGGGAGTGAGCAGTGTCCAGTCGTGTTGTGACACAAGCCCCTAAGATGTTTGTACTTTTTCCCCCTCTTTGGGGGATGGAAAATTGTTGTTTTGTTTGCAGTCCTAATTTAAGCAAATCTTCCAGCAGCTTCCCTTTTTAAAGTTCCAGACTTCAATCTTTGTAAATAAAATTTTGAGCAGAAAATCTGATTTGTGTCAGCTGCTCTGTGCTATGCTGCCTAACAAAAGGATCTGGGGGAACATTATCACTGTACCCTTGCCGCCTACCCTGAAGCTCCAGTGTTACTCAGTACTGCTGACTCATCACTGTGTGATGAGGTTGAGCCCCTGCATGGACCTAGTGCATACTACTTTGTGTAGCAAGATTCCATATCCTGTGTTGCCTGGTGGTTGTGAGCTAGATGGAGGCTATGATCTAAAGGCCTAGTAGGACCATGTCAATGTGTCATTAGCACTTGTTGGAACAGCAGTGATGTTTGCTATTTCTACATGAGGTAATTATGTAGACCTGTGACCTTGAGCTACATAACCAGACAGGGTTTCAGGAGATAGTGTGAAGCTGGATGAATACTGCAGGCCAAGTAGCATCTTTAAAAGAGCACAAAAGCTGATGTTTTGGGCCTAGGCCTAAAGAGGGGCAAGAAATCCAAAAGGGTGGATGGTCCTAGATAACGCACTGTGGACCTGGAGGAATACAGCAGGACAAGCACTATTAGATGTCATCTTCTAAGGCTGCCTGCCCTGTGCTCCTCCAGCTCCACACCATTATCTCTGCCTCTAGCATTGGCTGTACTGGCTATTGCTCGGCCATTCTAGATGTGCCTATCAAGTGGACTGCTTTGTCCTAAATGATGTGTTTTGACTGTAGCTGAAGATGTGCTCATCCAGGTGTGTGGGGATGTTCCATCACTTAAATGGCTGGTCTACTTCAGTGGGAACCTCCCAGGAAGTTGTGGATTCAGCAATGATGCTGCTGTTCACTGCCAAGTGAATGAAACTGCACTCCATTGCTTGGAGACAGGCATTGTCTCCTACAGTGTAGGATGTGGATATTACAAGCTACCTGTTCCTAAGCCTTCAATATCTATGGAGTCTTGTATGGTGCTGAGCAGTGCAAGGCAGGGAAGCAGCCCAAGCTATAAGTTGGGCTCAGTACCCTGCACTGAGCATTCCATAGTCAGCTGGGTAATTTTGGTGGTGCTACTGTAGAAGTAAAGCTGGGATTAGAGTGCAACACACTTTGAAGCATGTCCTCAGTCGTATAATTGGAATATTGTAATGCTGGAGGTTTTTTTTTCTCCTCTCTCTCTGCATGAGCAATACATCATCCCCTTTAATTGTTCACTACTGTGCTTGACCAGATGCAGCAGGATTACAGAGCTTGGATCTAATCTCCCCTCACACTTCTAGGTGCAACCAGTGTGGTTTGTGCTCATCGTCAAGCCACGGTTTGATAGTAATGGTAGTGTCTGGGATATCCCAGGCCATAGGCTTGTAGATGGTGTGAAATTTCTGCTGATGGTCAGCAGCATCTTGTGCTGCTAGTCTTGAAACGCATAACTAGGTTTAAGGGTGGGGCAACCAATGCAGTGGCAGACACTTTACAGGCACTGTCTAACAAGAAAACTAAAGGGGCCTACCCTCCCATACTAAAATAAAAATTTTATCAACTTTCAATCTAATTAGAGATGAATAGCAAGTCAGGATAGACAGCATAAAGTCAAAACGACAAGGAAAAAAATTCAAATATGGGAAAGTTAGCAATGACAGCCAGACTTGATCTTACAGGAAGTCTTGAATCATGGAAGATGAGCTAATCAGGTTTGGTTTTTTTTCTCTCTTTTGCTGTAATGACAAGGAACATTCTAAACATGTGAATGTAAGGTGGAACTCCAGGAAATGTCAATCAGTAGGGGATCAGATGGGTATCAGGACTCAAAAACTAAAAACAAAGTTTGCTGTAAAAGATCAGGTCTAACAGCAGCCTTTGAGACATCTCTAGGCTAGTAGTAACCCTTCCTCAGAACTCTGGGTCAGGGGCTCCAAAACATTGTCTGATTTCTCTCCATAGATACTGCCAGACCTGATGAACTTTTCCAGCAATTGTTTTTGTATTTACAAGCAGTAGACATGAAGGGGCTTCCGTTTTCTCTCTTCTCTCCTCCTGCAGCTTGTAGAACAAAAGTCATTGGTCAGGCTGTCAACTTTTAAGTGATTTGGAGTGGGATAGAAGCTAGGGTTGCTAAAATGTGCTGATGATATAAGTGGAAAAGTAAATTTTATAAAGATGACCTCAGTTTGAGCATGGACTGCAAAAATGAATTGTGGGGAAATTGAGAATTTTATCAAAGCCAAGTAAGAATTAAAAAACAAATGGTGAACCTGGAGATTGAGGACTCCCAGATTCCCCCAAGTACAAAACTTCATAACCAAGCAGGAGAATTCAAAAAGTAGGGAGTTTATGCTGATGTTGTACATGGAGCTGGGGAGACTACATCCAGAGAATGAGGGTTTTGATCCCAAGGATGGATGTAAATGCAATGTTAAGTAGTCTAGTAATGAAATGTTTGTACTCCTATAGAAAGTTATCGACTGGAGATTAAAGGCACTTGCATTTACTGATTTTTGACATTTAAAGTATTCCAACAGGTTCTTTGACTTGCATTGTCTAAACTTTGTGGCTCAAGGGAACTTCATCTGCAAAGTTTGTAACTTCCTTAAAGCAGGACTTCTGCACATTGTTTAGAAGCTGTGCTGCTACTTCTGTCACATACAAGTGTGGGAAGCTTTAAGTAATCAACATGAGGCACAAGAGCAATTCTGAACAGTGACAGTGAGACAATGTGGTGACAATCCAGCAAGATTTCCCCTGTTGACAAAACCACTGCTGGAAAGGCAGAGTACATTCTAGCCAGAGGGGTTGAGATGCTGAAGACAGGCCAGTTTTACAGGAAGATCCTTCAGCCCATGTCTGTGCCAGTCAAACACTCGTCTATTCTGGTCCTACTTTCTAGGACTTGGCTCAAGCCTTGTACACTATGGCCCTTGAAGTAGTCATGGAAACAGATGTGGCAGGATCTCATACCTTAGCTGAGTCAGGGTCTTAGAGGCACAAGATTCAACAGTTAGACAAGATTTTCATACTAAGTTTATTTCAAGGATTAATAATGTTGCTTCCACATTAGTCAGGCCCCCAAATCCCACCCAACAATTAACCACCTGCAAAACACACTACATGATTCGGTCCTCAGAACTGGTAGTCACTGCCTCTCCACCCCCAAAACAAGAGTTGGTCACGTTATAATGCAGTGCTGAGATTGTGGGGTCAGCCCTTACCAGAGGTGGAGTCTTGTTAGAACTCAGGGAATGATGCATGGAATGAATGTCAAAAGGACAATCAAACCAGAAACAGGCTGATTTCAGAGGTGTAAAGGCATCTGGATTTTGGGGGATGGGGGTGCAGACTTCCAAAAATTCAGAGACACCAAAAGGGTAATTAAATCAAGCTTGCATGATTAATGGTTTAAAAAATCTCCACTCCTGAAGCTGAGAGGTTATGCTTACACAAACTTGTCAAGTCAAAAATCTCCCAACCAGAATTAAGATCACATTGCATGGAATGATTGCGACAAGTTAATATTCAGGCATTGTAGTGGGTTTTCTACCCTGCCTGACCTGTTCCACTGTAACTGTAGGCTTGGCCTTGAGAAAACAATTTTGGCAGCAAGTCTCTCTACAGCCCCTTGTAGCCTGATGAACAGTACTTTGATTTTTTTTTTGTCCCACAACTTTCTAGTTAGGTCCCGATTACAAACAGGTTAAAAGCAAGAGTCAGATGGGAAGTCAAAGATACATAAACTGGAAGGTACTCTGCAAGCAATAAAACCCACAGCACGTGACAAACATGGAAGCTCAATGCACTGGCACTAGATTTTCTGCGATTCAAATGCAATAACGCCTGACCCCAGCTTTGATGCCAGCTCACAGCGGTCCATTAATTCTTCAATGGAAGTCACCTGCCACTCATGCTTCACTCCTGCAATGAAACATCAATTTGATAAAAACATTTTTGTTTAGGCACTCAGTGCTGCATGAATGCTAAATAAATGCTTGGTAGCTAATCAAGCCTGCTAAAAGCTAAGCCCGTAGGCCCAGGTGAGCTGTATTACAGGCTGCCAAGGCAAGAGAAAAAATAAAATGAGATTGTCACTGTTGCCATGCCATGCACAAATGGCTACATGTTTGATGACCAACATGGAGATAAGGCCAAAGGGCCTGTTTCCATGTCATTAAAAACTCCATGATTCAAAGCACCACAGGGAGATGCAGGGCCAGCCTAGAAACTGCTGCTCCTGGGTCAGGTGGGATGGGAGGTGCCATGTCACCAGTGTCTAGCAGAAGCCTCCATTTACTATCTTGTGGTTACATGGGAGAGAGATTCCACTCAAAGCTTAACAATAAAGCTGCAATTAGTCAGCACCTGCACCCCTCAGTGGATACTGGAAATGTGCAGTGGCCTATAGATGAAATCACATTCAGTGCAGGGGGCTATTTGTTACATTGTCTCTGCACTGCTGCTCCAAAATGAGGAGCATGACTTGGTGCCAGCCACCTGCCTTCTTGCTCCGCACGTGCTTTCTATACAATCAATCACCTACATTCTTTTGAATACCTCAAGTGAACCTCCCTGCACAGGGCCAGCATTCCCTCATGGCCTTTGTAGACCGAGAGTGAAGGATTAAAGTGTTAAAGACCTCAGCCCTCTAGACTTCAGAATTAAAGAGCAGCAAAAAAACAACTCTGCAAGGCAGAAAGTCATACCTGTAAACTTCTTTTTCAAGGCATCCTTGGAGCTAGCATAGATCATTTTACATGCCACAGATGCATCTTCAGGAACCCTGTTGGAAATCAAGACAATAGCTATGAACATCTTTAAGAGGAGCCTGCACCTCACCACCCCACTTTACAGGAGTACAAACTCCTGTGCAGTTACCATGAAAATCAGTCATCGCTAATGCCACTGTTGTAATGCTAGAGTGCACCAGACTGACTAGCAGCTTCAACACACATTCCATCCTCCCTTGTGAGATTTAAATTTCCTCAATCTAGCCACATTATTCACCTCAACCTATGGTGGGTAAACAACCAGTCCACATTGTTCCCACTCCCCACGAGGTGTTCCTTCTGAAGCCCAACCCCATCAGGTCTTCTCATCTGAAGTTCACACACACACACAAAGCCGAACAGAAAACAGCTTTTCAAATCAAGAACAGCACAGTGGTAGCCAAGATACAGTGTCTGATTGGCTTCTGAATCTAGGTTAAGTTTGTAGATGAGCTGATTAGTCTCAAGAGGAGCCCATGAGCCTACAGTGTGCCAATGTATCACAGCCATAGAGCACGGAGACAGACCCTTCGGTCCAACCAGTCCATACCCACCATAATCCCAAACTAAACTGTTCCCACCCACCTGCTCCTGGCCCACAGCCCTCCAAACATCCCTAATCACAAAGTTTTAAACACTATCATGGTGCCGAGATTCACCACTTCCTCAACAAGTTCATTCCACCACTAACCACCCTGTGTAATAAAGTGTCTCACGCCTTTAAAATCTCAGCTTCAAACCCCCATTAGGGGGAAATTCAGCCACCATTAACTCTTGCACCCCTCATTATTTAACAAACTTCTCAACAGTCACCTCTCAGCCTCTTATGCTCCAGTGAGAAAAGTCCCAGCCTTCCCTTATAATTGCAGCAAGACAATGAATTGTAATTGTTCCCTTACCAGTGCATGAAGATCAACTCTTCCTTCTTTGTCTCCTTGGTCTCGAAGGATGCATCATAAAGAGCATAGCGGCAATCGTTCAATGGAAGCATTTTAATAAAGCTGTTGAGCGGGTCACAAATTCTTTGCTCCAAAACATCTCCAACTGTAATCTGCTTCTCCTGGTCCACAATTATCTTCTCTTTACTATCATCCAATTTAAAGAGCACTGCCTTCTTCCTCTTCTTCAAATCTGCCTGGCTGCATGATTTGCGCACTTTCATGTCATTGAAACAGCACACCACTTCATCAGAGACTGCAACACCAGATGCCTGGGAAGACAAGCGCATGCATTTTCTTGGTTTTTTGATCACAAAAGTCACTGGCTGTCTACCACCCCCCCATTACCTTTGAACCCAACGTCTCTCAGCCATTTGAGAAGACAAGCAATGCTGTAGATCTGGAGTCACATGTGGGCCAGACCAGGCAAGGATAGCAGATCTGCTTCCCTAAAAAGGGCATTAGATAATCAGTCAATTTTCTGAAGAAGGGTCACGACCCAAAACGTCAAACTTTCCTGCTCAGCCTGCTGTGTTCATCCAGCTTCACAGCGTGTTATCTCACATTAGTTAACCAGATGGGACCAACCTTGAATTGAATGTTGCTCTGATTTACCAATCCAACAACTTTACAACCTTGTGTGTTAACAGAGGTAGAAAACGTCACTAACAGTGCCGAGCAGGATGTTGATAGCTAACGGACAAACCAGAATGATTAACATTGAGCCAGCTCTCTGTTACAGGAAATGGTGATGCAGATACCAAAACTGATAGAAGACTCACTGACAAAGGGAATGGAAGAACCCCTCAAAGGCAACATCCTCTCCACATTTATCCTGCGAAGGGCCCTCAGCAAGATAACATTGTATTCTACTGAACACCACATAAGCATCAACCCAACCGTTTCTCAACTCATCATCCTAGCACTCAGCCTAACAACACTAATTTAAGGAGGCTATGTCCTTGCAGTTCTAAGACCAAAAGTGCACTCCCATACTGCCCTGCACACCTCCCGACATGTCCTTGCAATAAAAACAGGCATTCCACTTGTCCTACTGATTACATACTGCACTTACCTGCAAAGCCCAACAGGAACTCGGCCACTAGAGACAGTAACCGTGAGGGTAAGAGGGTCTGCTGTAGCTGAAAATGGAGGCACCAGCCAATCTAGTCCCATTTTCCAGGATTTTGTCTGCAGCCTTCCAAGTTACAGCATATCAACAGGCTGGATTTCTGTGTTTTGTTGACCTCTCAAAATGTAACATCTCACTTCAGGTCAAAGTATATTAGTCATTTTTCTGCCAGGCTGCTTCCCTCCTCACAACAAAGCATGGTTTTACTTTTTGCAAACCTTGATTCATACCCTCAACATTTACATATTAATTAGGGTGGCTCAGTGGTTAGCACTGCAGCCTTAGTGCCAGGGGCCCAGGTTCAATTCCAGCATCGGGTGACTGTGCGTAGTTTGCACATTCTGCCGTGTCTGCGTGTGCTCTGGTTTCCTCCCACAGTCCAAAGGTGTGCAGGCCAGGTGGACTGGCCATGCTAACTTGCCCAGAGTATTCAGGGGTGAGAGTTCTAGGGGGATGAGTCTCAGTGGGATGCTCCAAGGGGCTTGTTGGGCCGAAGGGACTGTTTCCACACTGTAGGGAATCTAATCTAATTAGCATCATAAAAAGCAGAGGAGCTACTGAGCCCTGCAGAATGCCAATGGAAACAGCCTCTCAGTGACAAACACGAACCACTATCCCTGGGGAGCAGTTTCCTATCAGACTTGTTACATTCCTCTGGATCCCCTGGGCTCTTACTTTCTAAAACAGCCATTACATAATCCATGTAGACCAATTAATCAAACAGGACACTCCCGTTAGACACTATCCTGGAAAATTCAGCAGCCCTCTTTCCTGATCCAGACACCCAAATAATTGATAAATTGTGTAGCCAGGAGCTAAGCATTGAACGTCAGCTTCTAACCTAAATGATTTTGTTATCCACATTGCTGTGATAGTTAATCAGCTTTCAATTCTAGTCAGTATATTCCCCCACCTCATGAGCTGATTTTAATTTATCAAAATCTTGAGACCTAATCAAACACTGAAAACTCAAATACCCCATACTTCATGGGTCCCATTTTGTGGATTCATTTAGACGGGTAGATGAAGGTTTATACACATCTTTGCCTTTCAAAATCCATGCTGCTTCTCTCCACTATCTTCCCAGTATAGTCATCTCAGCCATGCAAGACAAGTACAAGGCATATTATACAAAAACTATCTTCTCTCCCTTCTATTTCCTGATTCAGCACTGCTTCCAGGATGAATGCATCTGCCACACCAACTTTTCCCCATTTTGACAGTTTACTGCTTTAAGATATTCTGTCCAATTCCCTGAACTTCCAGATAATTCCTCTTTCCACAATCACATTCATTACATTTTAAGTCTTCTAACACTTTAGTTAACCATGGATGGTGGATCCATCCCCTGGAATTGTTAATTCATCGGTGAATTTACTTTAGCCAGCTGTTATCATGTCACAAATTATTCTTTTAAGTTTTCTCAGACCCACTCTGTTGTCCTTTAAACTGAAGGTTAAATTTAATCAGTGATCGCCACCATTTCAGCACACCTCTACTAGAAACTCATTGTACACCACCTAGGATAGCCTGTTGTCATCATCAGCCCTAGAACAAGCTGAATATTTGAAATCCTCAGCCAAGTTCTCAATCTTTTTGCATCTTGCTTGTCACATAGAGCTCTGGTTCCCAGCATAAATGCAAAACTCCACTTTCAGGCAGCCCTTTAACATTAGCATTTCATTAACCATTAATGAAATTTTGTGAAGTTGTTGAGTGATCTTGCCAACAGGCTTCATCACTAAAGTGTTTAAAAAAACAATGAGAATGATGCAGCCACTGGTAAGAATCCTGTCAACTCTGGGGTCACAGCTAGGTCTCTGCATCCCACTGGTAAGAATCCTGTCAACTCTGGGGTCACAGCTAGGTCTCTGCATCCCACTGGTTGAGCAGCACTGATCTCGACCACCTTTGCCCATCTGCGTTTCTAGTTGAGACGTCAATCAAAAACTTCCAGGATTAACAGAGCCTTTCGGAGAAGCTCATTCATTCCTGTAAGCCCAACACAACTACACTGTTACTGGTGCAGAGCCCTCCCAGCATTCCCACAAGTAACTCCTTGCATATCATAACTCACCTCAACCCAAACTGTTACTTGAACTTGGGCCTCCTTCTGTATAGTGCTGATACAATCATTCAGCACAGCCACTGTTTCCTACTCCCCTACTGTCTCAGGCACACCAAGATTCAGATCCCATCCCACACCAGCTCATCGTTATGGCTACCAGATCACATTTCTGTCTTCACCCAGTTCAACAGCTCTTTTTCACAACTAGAGAGCCTTTGCTTTTCTCTTCGTCTTTGTAAATTTTACTTCATCTCTAGGTTAGCTTCGATCTTTGAGACTGATTTGTCACATTCTGTAGAATCCCTACAGTACAGGAACAGGCCATCAGGACCAACACCTCACCCCAGACTCATTCCCCACCACCCCCACCCAAAACAAAAAACCCTGGACTACAACCCCCTGCCCAACCCACCTAACCTGCACATCTTTGGGCTGTGGGAGGAAACCGGGGCACCCAAAAGAAACCCATGGAGATACGGGGAGACTGTGTGGGAGTTTTCAGTGTCCCAATGCTGGAACTGAACCCAGGTCCCTGGCGCTGAGAGGCACCATGCCACCCCAAATTTGATCTCCACCACCCCCCCCCAACACTGATTTAAAATCCCCCTCCAATTCCCTAGTAATTCTGTCGAGAGCAGCTCCAGGGTGCTGGCGGAGATCCCACCTTCCGCAACATTGGAGCCAACACCCTCAGGAATTGGAATCCACACCTTTCAGCCACATCCTCCTATCTGACTTACCAACGTACAGTTTACACATGACTCAGGGAATGCAGAGAATATGACCTTTGAGTTTCTGTTTCAGAACAGACTGCTCATACTGCCTCCAAAGAACTTCCTCCTTTATCTTGCCCATGGCTTGGAACAACATTTGTTGACTTGGTCAAAAATTCTGGAACTCACTCTCTAATTGCACTGAGTGTCTACAGCAGCAGCTCACCACCATAAGGGCAATTACGGACTAATGTCAGCCACTGCCTTTATCATTGTCAACATTCCCACCCCGATAGGAGACAGGTCCAGCTACTCTAAATGGGGATCTAATTCACATATCCCAAAATGGAGAGATATAACAGGATAAAGCAGGAGCTATTAGGCTATGCTCAAAGCACCGGTAAATGGGATCTGTGTAGAAGAAAATTACACCACAGGAACAGGCCCTTCGGCCCTCTAAGCCTGTGCTGATCCAGATCCTCGAAACCTGGCATGTATTTCCCAAGGGTTGTATCCCTCTGCTCCCTGCCCATTCATGCATCTGTCTAGATACATGTTAAATGATGCCATCATGCCCACCTCTACCAGCAATACGTTCAGGCACCCACCACCCTCTGCACAAAAATTTCCACACATATCTCCCTTAAACTTTTCCCCTCTCACCTTGAAATTGTGACCAACAGTAATCGAGTCCCCCACTCTGGGGGGGGGGGGGGGAACGTGTAGGTGGCATTTGTTGGTTAGTGTAGACATGGTGGACCAAAAGGGCCTGTTTCTATGATGACTGACTGACTGACTCCCAACCAATAATTTCACTAAGACTGGTTTCAGAGTCACACTCACATGGCTTTGTCAGTTACTGAAAAGACTGTCAAACAGAACTTTATTGTACACATGATTGATGACTGTTAATTAGGTTTGGCTAGTATTTATGCAGAATGCAACCTGCCCCCTCCCTGTTGTAGTGTTACTCCTCTTCACTCAAGGTGAGTCTCTCTCACGGGATATGACTGCCACTGTGCTGGGCCAGCATCCATTACCCTTCCCAGCTGCCTGGAGGGGATAGGAAACATGTTCCGCAAATGGTTCGCCCAGTTACCCTGTTAGAAAAGCCTTGCCAAAATCTTGCCTCACCTGTGCAGCTGTATGGAGTCAGACCATACATGTTCAATGTCCCCAACCAATAACAGAACTCAGGAATGCACCACTGTCCTGGATACAATCCAGGTGACTGCAACCTCTGTCAACAAGTGGGAACACGATTGAACAATTAACTCAGCCCTGCTCACAGCTGGGATCAGCAGAATGCAAATATGAAGAGAAGACAGAAGGAAATTTGTGGTGTGTATTATATTCACCAGTACAGTCGCATATTAAGTTGCTAATTTCACTATTTACTGTCAAAATACCACTTCAGAATTTAGCAAAAGACAAGTGCCACACTTACAAGGCTCAACAGATACCAATGCTCCCCAACGGTGGCTGTGCACTCAGCTACTTGGGGCCCTAGCCTCACTAGCATGAGTGAGGACAGGCCCTTCAGCCTATCACAGCAGCACTGGTTATCAAGCAATTTTCTAATGCTGTGCTCACCGAAATCATGCTCCCACTTGTTGACCGAGATTCCAAATCTCTGGATTGCATCCAGGAGAGCACTGCATTCCTGCATTCTGCTATCACTTGGAAACAGTGAACACATACAGCCCGACTGCAGAGAGGCAAGATTTTGGTAAGGCTTTTCTAATGGGATAATAATGCCTCTCTCAGCCTTGATTTCAAGCAGAGTTCCAGATACCAACCACCATTCTCCTCAACCCCTTGCTCCTTTCCTTGCCACATCCCCAGTTACTGACCAAGGAGTGAAAGATCCTCCCTATCTACTCTACCTGAACCCTGTCCCTCCAAGACCATAACTGCGTGCTTGTCAATTCCATACTAAATCACCTTTCCAAGAACAGCTACAGATAAACTGTTTACACGGTTGTATTGAGGAAGGATACTAGGTTTTGCAAGCAGAAAAGGGAAACAAACCCACATGTAAGAGGAGAGCACAAGGCAAGGGGCACCAGGAACACTATAAATAATCAGATTCCAAGGAACAAGTGCACATTAGAACC
The DNA here is from genome assembly GCF_030684315.1 of Stegostoma tigrinum. Taxonomy (NCBI): domain Eukaryota; kingdom Metazoa; phylum Chordata; class Chondrichthyes; order Orectolobiformes; family Stegostomatidae; genus Stegostoma; species Stegostoma tigrinum. The sequence continues at coordinate 3,818,504 of NC_081395.1, read as the reverse complement.
CTGAATGTAGCCACAGTGCCAGAGGTAAATGGTGATGGTATAACTTCCTACAACAGCAAAAGGAACTTGTAAAGCTCTGGTCATCTCATTACAGGAAGGATTTGATCACACTAGAGATAGTGCAGACAAGATTTACAATGCACAGCACCAGGACTAGACAGCAATGAGGAAATGTTGGAGAGCTCAGAACAAGATGAGGGCAGGTTTATTGTGTTTGTTTTACTAAAAAAGATGAGGGGCTGCAAAAGAGGATTGGAAGTAGTTCTTCCCCCTATCAGATCAAAGACCAATCAACGGAAGGATCCAGGGAGCACTGAGGGGGAATGTTCTGATCCAAAGGGCAGTTGTGGGCTGGCACTCTTGTCCAAAAGATTGATTTAAAGAAAAGCACTTTTGGACTCTAGCTTGGACAGGATAACCCAATTGTGGACCTCCAAGGAAGATCAGGACAAGCTGACTACAGCTTTATAAATGATCATCCACCCCTGCCAGATGGAAACGACGCAGGAATGTCTTCAGAGTGCACGGAGTAAAAAATGCAGATGACAAATTTCACCCGGACATTATCAATAAATCAAACCTGTCCTTTCTCAGCACGTGTTGGCTGTGCCACCCGACTGGGAGCAATCATGTCCAGCGAGTGGATGAACTGGCTTCAAGCAGGTCAAACTCAACAACGAATACATCTCACTTGGCAACTCAGCTTCAGGAATCACCTTATTAGGCAAAATATTTGACATTTCAGCTGAAGTTTCATTTTCACTGGATTTCAGAACTAGCCATTTGTAGACAAATTTTATTGACGATTCCAGTAACAAAACAATGCTGCTGCCCCGGCCAACTGCTGGTCAAACCACTGCAAAAGCAACCGTTCAGTAGTTAACCTCTGGATTTTGTTTTTAAATCAACTAGCCAAGTGACTAAACAGCTTTGCAGAACTGTAGGGAAATGGCACTTTCACAAGAGCCAGGTTCCGGCAAAAGTGAGCTATTTCCATTCGAGGTTTTGAGAGACAGTTCGATTCTTGCCTAACGAGACCTGGTACCACGTCAAACGAACAGCTCAATGACAGTGGGGAAGGGCGAGGCCAGCACGGCACACAACAGGAAACGTTTGCATCGACAAAAAAATCTCCAGCCACCAATACCCTGCTTACTCACTACCCCAAGGAAGACACCTCCTGCTCCTCAGCACTCAGGCCAGATGCTCTCACTGAAAATGTGGCTTTTACGAGCCAAGTCGGAGAGTGAACCCATTTATAGCTTTCGCCAACTTCGCAAGACACCTTACATAAACATAAGGGCAGCAAATCCAGGGGGATGATATGGAACTCAAGTCAGCGTGCTACGCTGGAAACAAGCAGATTCTCAAAACAGAGGACAGATCAGCAGCCTTCATTTTAATCAAAGTCACTGCCCATCATCAGGGGACCCTGCTGAACCCCATGCAGAGCCCGAAGGAAACGTGAATCGCAAGTTACCCCACACGTTTACCACTGTGCCCATTAACCCTAATCTGCTAGGCTTTACAGCGAATGAGCACTATCTCGTTTTAAATAAAAAGCCATTTTAAAACCACAGACGTGTTCCAACAAAGAAACATCACCAACAAGCCAAACAGATCCGGCAAACATCACAAGATTCAATCCGTTAACTGGACACTTTTTTTTGCAGACGGAGCTGAGAAATAGAGAACCGATTGGCGATGCCAGATTCCCAGAGAGATACATCTAAAGCAGGTCAGCGAGACTAAGCTCAAAATACAGGAATCTGAAAATGAATAAGGGGGGAAAAAAATGGTTGAAATCTCACGGAGATGAGATGGATGGGATTGAAAACCCCTCTTAACTGAAACCCCAAGCCCCCGATCAAGTCTCAAAATGTCGAGCAACACGTTTTTTCTCTTTTTAAAGTGAATGCATGGAAGGCGATTGCACGCAAGGGCTCCGTGCAATTCTGCAAAAACTGGGAAGAGAACAAAAGCTGCAGATGTTACAGTGCACTCTCTTTTCAAAGATGAATAGGGTTTTCATCCCCTCTGTCCAACCCCACCCTAACTTCACTGAAAGGATCGCTAGAGGGCCGAAACCAACACGAGCTAACGGGATTCTGCAAATCAGACCGTTCCTCAGGGTGGGGCGGAGACACACACGAGAGAGAGAGAGAGAGAGAGAGAGAAAGAGAAAAAGATACACGTTATTAAGTAAAAACAAACCCGACCGACCCATTCAGGACAGCACAAAGCCCCCGGGGAGTGTGTGGTGTGTTTTTGGGGTCGTGCAAGAAGACGTCAACCTAGAGATTTAACACTCAAGACAAAGAGGGAAGGAATGGAGACGGTGTCATTGGGGCAAGGGCCCGCCCGCACTGAACACCCGCTGCCCACCACCCCCCCCCCCCGGAACGCAGGCGCAGTGACCACCACCACCTTAGCGGTCTCTGCCTTTGCCCCCGACTCTCTTCCTCCCACCACCCCCTCCACCACGTCAAACAGCACCCGGCGATCGGATTGGTCCGGGGGCTCGCGGAGGGTCGCTCGCTCTCTCTTCCCCCCCCCAGCCCGGGGTTTCCTCACCATCAGCGGCAGGGGTCCACTCGAGATATAAAAATCCGGTTCGGCACCGGCCGCTCCATCAAAACGGCCGGCGGCGCCGTTAACGACGGGCTGCCTCTTTACTTCCTATTCCACCCAACCCCCAACCTCTCCCGCACAAACAAAACGTTATGTTGAAGGGAAAGAAAATGCGGCTCGAAACAACGGAACCTCCGTCGGGGGCAAAATAAAACGGAAAAATATTTTAACCGCCTCCAGTTTTCGTCCGCCGTGTTCCCCGGGAAAAATAAACAAAAAAAATCTGAGGAGGGGGAAAAAAATTGAGGAGGGGGAAAAAAAAGACACCTTTTCTCACCATTTTTGTACCGCGGCTTTCTTTCAACGACGGCTTCTTTTGCCACTCGGATAACGGCGGGGGCGGGGGGGGGGGGTGGGGAAAAGAAAGGAAAAAGAAATACAACAAACGCACGCCTCCACAGACAATGGATCTCTGGCTATCGCTCGCTCTTCGGATGCCTGCTCCGCACGAACTGAGAACGAGAAGAAATAAAAGGGGAAGGAAACCAAAAGGCGCCTTCCACTCCCCCTTTATAATAACGGAGCAGAGAATACCCAGGGCCAGTTGCGCGCGCACGTAAGCGGGCGTGGCCTCCTACTTCGGGCTCCGACTATTACTTATCACCTTCCCTGCACCCCCACCCACCGACCCTCGACTCTCTGCTCCCTTCCTTCAGTGTACAGGCGAAGCTTTTCTCATTATCACTGCAGTTGGAGACGATTTCTCTCAGTGTGTGTGGCATCCGTCCTCTTGCTCTCCCCGCCTCCAACTCCCGTGTTGCCTCACGCAGGACTACATCTCCCAGCAGGCACTGGGGCAATAGACTGGAAACACCGGGCAGTTCACCCAATGGAGTCCATTTCTGATGAAGGGTCTAGCCCCGAAACATCAGCTTTCCTGCTCCTAACGTGCTGTATGGCCTGCTGTGTTCGTCCAGCTCCACACTTTATTATCTCAGATTTTCCAGTATCTGCAGTTCCTGTTATCTCTCACTCAATGGATGGTGGGGCGTACACGTTGCCCCGTCTTACTGCGCAGGCGCCGAAACACCTTAAACCGCCGAGTGCGGAAGAAAGGAAAGGGGGCGGTGTTGCACCGGCGCGTCGCCGCCTGGTGATGGATGCTGGGAAAGCGAGTCCACTGCTCTGGGCGCTGCCGTTGGTTTGAAAAGGCAAGCGAACTACAGCTCCCAGGGTGCATTTGTTTGGAGGGCGTGGCGTGCAGACCGAAGCAGGGCGGAGGACGTAGAGGAGGAGATGGCGCCCATTTTCTCCCCGTTCCCTCCCCCTCCTCCCCGTGATGTTCGATTTATTTTTCGGAATCTGCTATCCTGACGTGAATTAACGGACTTGGCTGCATCGGGTAGTGTCTGAGGGAGGTTGAAACGTCGAATTAGGTGGGGGGAGAAAAGCGATGTCTTTAAATTTACCTCAGGATTGGGGGACCAGGCTGTAGTGAAGGCGGCCAATGGCTGCCCTGGGAGAGGAGCTTCTGGCCATATATGGCCAAGAGATCGCAATTGGGATGGCGTGAGCCCAAAATGAACCTGTTACTTCCTTATTAGGCAATCATGCATAGCCATATTTTATTTTATTTTATATATGTGTATAAGAACTCTGCTGTGCCCGAGCGCACTAGCTGAACGGTTCATATTATTCTCAAACTGATCTCATAGCAAGAGTCACTCAATTGCATTTTAAGATTATTATCCGTATTCCAACCTTTCGCTCTGTATGCACCTGCTGTCAGCCCCCATCCTTTGTATTCATCACATCCATGCGCTCAGAGATTACATCCTTCATCTTCATTCTGATCAAAGAAGTGTTAGGGATGCATGAGGCTGCTCAGCCCATCGCAAATACTCCAGCTGTTCAAATGACCATTCGTTGCCTACTGTCAATATCTTGCTTCTTCTTGCCCGTCACTTCTGTGCAAACAATTATCCAGTGCCTTACCTTGATTGCCTCAATTGATCCTGCCTTCACTACATCTCCAGGCAGTGCATTCCAGAGCCTAACTTTTTGCTGTGTGGAAAGATCCCCCCCTCTCCCACCTTTCATTTGCTTCTTTAGCAAATTAATCTGAATCTGTGACCTCTGGTTCTCAAGCTGTTTACAGATCCATCATGGGCCTCCTGCAGTGCCACAATGATGCCACCCGAAGGTTGCAGGAACAGCAACTCATATTCCGCCTGGGAACCCTGCAGCCTAATGGTATCAATGTGGACTCCACCATCTTCAAAATCTCCCCTTCCCCCACCGCATCCCAAAACCAGCCCAGTTCGTCCCCTCCCCCCACTGCACCACACAACCAGCCCAGCTCTTCCCTTCCACCCACTGCATCCCAAAACCAGCCCAGCCTGTCTCTGCCTCCCTAACCTGTTCTTCCTCTCACCCATCCCTTCCTCCCACCCCAAGCCGCACCTCCATCTCCTACCTATTAACCTCATCCCACCTCCTTGACCTGTCCGTCTTCCCTGGACTGACCTATCCCCTCCCTACCTCCCCACCTATACTCTCTCCACCTATCTTCTTTACTCACCATCTTCGGTCCGCCTCCCCCCTCTCTCCCTATTTATTCCAGAACCCTCTCCCCATCCCCCTCTCTGATGAAGGGTCCAGGCCCGAAACGTCAGCTTTTGTGCTCCTGAGATGCTGCTTGGCCTGCTGTGTTTATCCAGCCTCACATTTTATTATCTTGGAATTCTCCAGCATCTGCAGTTCCCATTATCTCTGATACCATTGTACAAATTAAGTCTGTTTTCCTAGGATTTAGAAGATTAAGGGTTGATCTGATCTAAGTCTTCAAAATAGCAACAAGAAAAGACAGGGTAGATAAAAGTAAACTACTTCCACTGTTTGGGGTTTCTAGAACTACAGAAAAAGCAAAAAAATCTATGCATGCTGGAAATCAGAAATTGCTGGAAAAACCCAGCAGGTCTGACAGCGTCTGGAGAGAAATCAGAGTTACTGCCACCCACCCACCTCTGGCCTTGTACCTGCACTTGACCTGTTCATTGAGAATTGTCGACGTGACATTGGTCGCCTCAGTTTCTCTGCCCATTACCCCCCTTTCTCAACCCACACTATCTCCCTCTGAACTGACTGCATCCATGCTCTCAAATCCAACCCTGACTTTGTAATCAAGCCTACTGATGTGTGGTGCTATGGTCTGGCATGCTAAATTGTGGATGCTGAGTGCCAACTCTCAGATACTTACTCCTATCTTCCCTGCACCATGACCACCATGGAACACCAGGCCATTGTGTCCACAATGGTCACTAAGCTCATTTCATCTGACAATTTCCCAGTCCCACATAGCCTGCTTCTACCTCCTTCCCAAGATCCACAAACTGAACTGCCTAGACAGATCCACAGTTTCTGCTATCTCCTGCTCCACGGAACTCATCTCTTCCTACCTCAACCTGATTTTTTTTCTCCCCTTGTTCCAGCCCCTTTCCACTTGCATCCACGATTCCTGAGCCATTTTATATCCAGTTTCAGAATTTCCAGCTTGCAGGCTCCAGCCTCCTCCTTTCTACTAAGAACATGCAATCAATGTACATGTCCATCTTCCATCCGGATGGTCTTTGGGCTGTCCACTTCCTCCTGGAAAAAGACCCAAACAATCCCTATATACCACAACCCTCCTCTGCCTGGTCAAGTTCATCCTCACCCTGAACAACTTCTCTTTTGACTCCTCTCACTTTCTTCAGGTCAAAGGAGTGTCCAAAGTTATGCCTGTCTCTTTGTGTGGGGTATGTAGAACATTACGCTTCCAATTTCCACACCGCTCTTATCTTCACCTGGTCCATCTCTGACTCCTCCCTGCCCTTCCTTGACATCTGTTTCTATTCCTTGGGATAGGCTGGCCACCAATATCCAGTCTTGCCCACCAACTTGACTATACAGCCTCACACTCTGATTCCTATAAAGATTGTATTCCATTCTCACAGTTGTGTGCATTGCAACTATTCCGATGATGCCAACTTCAACAAGTAGGCCTCTGAAATATTCACATTCTCCCTCAACCGAGGATTTCGCACCATAGTAGTTGACAGGCTCTCAGCCAGATTTGTCCCATCTCTGTCACTTCAGCCCTCACCATCTGTCTTCCCTCCTGCAACAATGATGGGCTTCCCCCTTGTCCTCACCTATCATCTCACTGGAATTCACATCCACAGGATCATTAGTTGCCATTTCCACCATCTCTGGCAGGATGCCACTGCTAGACACATATTTCCCTCCCTTCCCTTCCCTTCACTTGTCAACATTCTGCAAGGACTGTTCTCTCCAGGGCACCTTGGTCCCCTCCTCCTTCATGCCCAACATGCCCCACAGCACCTTCCCTTGCAAATGCAAAAAGTGTAAGATGTGCCCATTTACTTCCTCCCTCTTCACCATGCAAGGCCCCAAACACACCTTCCAGGTGAAGCAACACTTTATCTGCACTCTACTCGATCTAGTCTACTGCATTCACTGGCCACAATGTGGTTCCCTCTCCCGTGGGGAAACGAAGCATGGACTGGGGAATGACAGCTTCGCACAACACTTACATTCTGTCTGCAAAAAAAAAGACCCTGAGCGTCCAGTCGCTGCCTCTTTAACATGCCACCTTGTCCCGTAGCCAACATCTCTGTCTCAGGCTTGCTGTAGTGCTCCTGTGAAACTCAATATTTTTCATTTTGGACCTCTGCAGCCTTTTGGATGGAGTATCAAGTTTGTCAATTTTAGGGGCTTGTGCACCTTGTCCCATGTGCTTACCCAAACCCCACACACCAGGCCAAGTCTTCACATGGGCCGCTGCCACACACAGCCCATTAACAGGGATGCATTACCCGCAGACTGATATTTACCCACTCCTTTGTCCAACTGTTTTTCTTTGGGGTCTATCTGCAGCTATCATTTATTCTCCCCCTCCACCCCACACCTTATCTTCTGTATTCGAAAGCATCCTTTTCCTAGCTACCATCAGTTCTGAAGAAGGGTCGCTGGACCTGAAACCTTTTCTAAGATGCTGTCAGCCCTGCTGAATTTGTGTTTTTGTTCTAGAACTAAGGGGCACAGTCTGAGGATTAGGGCCAGGTGGTTCAGGAAAGATGGTAGAAAGCACTTCTACACACAAAGGGTGGTAGAGGTTTGGAACTGTCTGCCACAAACGGCAGTGGATACTGATCACTTGTTAATTTTAAATCTGAGATAGATAAATTTTTGTTAAGCAAAACTTAAGGGATAGGGGACAAATGCAGGTACATGGAGTTAGGCCACAGATCAGGCATAATGTCATTAAAGGCAGAACAGACTCAAGGGGCTGAATGGCCTACTCCTGTTCCTTGTGATCCACCATTTTTACGTTTCATGAAGGTATTACTTCATGACACTGGGAGGCATTGCTCAGAGAAAGCCTTTCTCACCAAGTGGTTGCAGTTATCAAATTTCCCTTCAGCACTAATATTCCCCTTTCTCTTCCTGCAAGCTCATTAGAACTGATTATTCATGTTCTCCTCCTGCAGAGAGAGAAAAACACAAAGAGGTGTTAGCATGTGTACATGAGCACAATGATAGATATGCAGACAGGTGGTCCCCACAGCTGTCATACTGTGTGCTACTAATAACAAGTATGTGAAATGGGGTAGTTGGATGTTAAAGAGTTTTGAAAGATGGTTCATTGTTGTCAAAGAGCCTTGGTTAATGGAGAACAGTAAAGGATTACACAGTATGTGTGCCTGAAGCACCTGTGGCCCAGTGATGTTATCGCTGGACTGCTAGTCCAGAGACCCAGGCAATGTTCTGGGGACCTGGGCTCAAATGCCACCACAGCAGATGCTGGAATTTGAATTCAGAAAACAGCTGGAATTAAGGGCCAAATAATGATCTTGAACCCACTGCTAATTGTCAAGAAAAACTAATCTGGTTCACTAATGTCCTTTAGGGAAATAAACTGCCAATCTTACCTGGTCTGGCCTACATGTGCCTCCAGTCATAGAACATTACAGCACAGTACAGGCCCTTCGGCCCTCAATGGTGTGCCGACCTATCATACCGATCTCAAGCCCATCTAACCTACACTATTCCATGTACATCCATATGCTTGTCCAATGGCGACTTAAATGTACCTAAAGTTGGTGAATCTACTACTGTTGCAGGCAAAGCCTTCCATTCCCTTACTACTCTCTGAGTAAAGAAACTACCTCTGACATCTGTCCTATAACTTTCACCCCTCAATTTAAAGCTATGACCCCTCGTGCTCGCCGTCACCATCCTAGGAAAAAGGCTCTCCCTATCCACCCTATCTAACCCTCTGATTATTTTATATGTTTCAATTAAGTCACCTCTCAACCTTCTTCTCTCGAATGAAAACAGCCTCAAGTCCCTCAGCCTTTCCTCGTAAGACCTTCCCTCCATACCAGGTAACATCCTAGAAAATCTCCTCAGCACCCTTTCCAAACCTTCCACATCCTTCTTATAATGCGGTGACCAGAACTGTACACAATACTCCAAGTGCGGCCGCACCAGAGTTTTGTACAGCTTCACCATAACCTCTTGGTTCCGGAACTCGATCCCTCTATTAATAACAACTAAAACACTGTATGCCTTCTTAACAGCCCTGTCAACCTGGGTGGCAACTTTTAAGGATCTGTGTACATGGACACTGAGATCTCTCTGCTCATCTACACTACTAAGAATCTTACCATTAGCCCTGTACTTTGCCTTCCGGTACTCCTACCAAAGTGCATCACCTCACACTTGTCTGCATTAAACTCCATTTGCCACCTCTCAGCCCAGCTCTGCAGCTTATCTATGACTCTCTGCAACCTACCGCATCCTTCATCACGATCCACAACTCCATCGACCTTAGTGTCGCCTGCAAATTCACTAACCCATCCTTCTACGCCCTCATCCAGGTCATTTATAAAAATGACAAACAGCAGTGGACCCAACACCGACCCTTGCGGTACACCACTAGTAACTGGTCTCCAGGATGAACATTTCCCATCAACTACCACCCTCTGTCTTCTTTCAGCAAGCCAATTTCCAATCCAAACTGCTATATCTCCCACAATTCCATTCCTCCGCATTTTGTACAATAGTCTATTGTGGGGAACCTTATCGAACGCCTTGCTGAAATCCATATACACCACATCAACAGGTTTACTCTCATCTACCTGTTTAGTCACCTTCTCAAAGAACTCAATAAGGTTTGTGAGGCATGACCTTCCCTTCACAAAACCGTGCTGACTATCCCTAATCAATTTATTCTTTTCTAGATGATTATAAATCCTATCCCTTATAACCTTTTCCAACACTTTACCAACAACTGAGGTAAGGCTCACTGGTCTATAATTCCCAGGGTTGTCTCTACTCCCCTTCTTGAACAGGGGAACCACATTTGCTATCCTCCAGTCATCTGGCACTATTCCTGTAGACAATGATGAGTTAAAGATCAATGCCAAAGGCTTGGCAATCTCCTCCCTGGCTTCCCAGAGGATCCGAGGATAAATCCCATCCGGCCCAGGGGACTTATCTATCTTCACCTTCTGAAGGATTTCTAATACGTCTTCCGTGCGAACCTCAATCCCACATAGTCTAGCAGCCTGTCCCACAGCAGTGTGGTTGATTCATAGTTGCAATTAGGGATGGACATTAAATGCTGTCTAGTTTAGCCAGTGACACACTCATCCCCTGAATGAATATTAAAAAAATAGTTTGAAGCCAGATTTTGTGGCTGTTCCCCCCGTCCCATCCAAGCCTCTGATGAAAACCTGTCATATCTGTATGTATAGAGACAGTAGGAACTGCCAATGCTGGAGAATCTGAGGTAACATGGTGTGAAGCTAGATGAACACAGCAGGCCACGCAGCATCAGAGGAGCAGGAAAGTTTGATGTTTAGGGTCGAGACCTTTTTCTGAAGAAGGGTCTCGACCTGAAATGTCAAAATTTCCTGCTGCTTGGCCTGCTGTGTTCATCCAGCTTCACACCGTGTTATCTCAGATCTGTATGTATTCCTGGTTGTAAAGAAAAGTCTGAAGGGTGGCTGAACTCAAGTCATTAATGCCATTTTCTCCACAGACGCTGCCAGATGCACTGAGTTTTTCCAGCAATTTCTGTTTTTTCTTGTTTCAGATCTCTAGCGTCTGCTGTTTGTTTTTTTATATTATTGTGAAGGAAGGCCAGGGAGGTGATGGTGTGTGAGCTGCTGAGTGTTCTGGCTCCTGATTATGCTTTTTTTGTGAACCCTGGCAGATGTTCAGAAAGGCAGTATCATTGTGGCACAAGTGTGTAAAAGTGATGTCCAAGTGGCAAGTTAACCACTATTACTCTCTGTCACAGGGCATGAAGAATTGAATAGATTGTGATACATATCCTGGCAGAATGCTGCAGACCATTCATCCTCTCATGGCACTCGAGCCAGAATTTGGCCTTGAGCCACCCATGGGCACTAACTTCCATAGCCACCGTTGGCCAGGCTGCCTTCATCAGTAGCAATGTCGCTATCCCTGGGGAAAAAGACTTCCATTTCCCCCTAGCCAGGATTGAGCTTGAATCCTCAGGCGGGCATTGAATGGCACAGCTTTTTGCAAAGTTTCTGACATCTCGGGGGTGGGGTGTGGTGCAGGCTGATTAGCAGAGAATGAGTATGACTGTTGGATTGCAGAGAATGTAGTCCCACTCTGCAGCTATTTAAAAATGCCCCCCAGAGTTGGGACTCCAGCAGGGGAACTGTAATGTCCTGCCCATAGTATTTTACTTGCCAGTGTATGTGTAACATGCTTAAAAGAATATAATGGCACAAAGAAGAGCCTGAGTGGACATCCCTCCTTCGTTAAGGCCTGTCTCTACATATAGACACTTGAGGAAGGAGTTGTGAGCTCATGTTACAGCTGTACAAGATATTGATGAGGCCAGTTTTGGAGCAATGTGTACAATTCTGGTGGTTTTGCTATAGGAAGGGTGTTATTTAACTGGAGAGGGACCATAAAAAAAATTTACAAGCATGTTGCTGGGACTGGTAAGTTTGAGTTATCAGGAGAGGCTGGATAGGATGGGACTTTTTTCACTGGATCATGGGAGGCTGAGGGGTGATATTATTGAAGTTAATAAAATATGGGGGGACATGGACAAGGTATTTTCCTACGGGCAGGGAGTCCAAAACTAGAGGGCATAAATTTAAGGTGAGGGGGAAAGATTTAAAAGAGATCTGAGGGGCAACTTTTTCTCACAGAGGGTGATGTGTATATGGACAAACTGCCAGAGGAAGTGGTAGAGATGGGTACATTTACAATATTTGAAAAGTATTTGGACAGGTACATGAATAGGAAAGGCTTAGTGGGATATTGCCTAAAAGTAGGCAAATGGGACTAGTTCAGTTTGGGAAATCCGGTTGGCATGGAGGAACTGGACCAAAGGGTCTGTTGCCATGCTATATGACTCTTTAAAACAAATACCACCATTAGCTCTTGTTTCTGTCCATGGTGGTGTTGTGGTAATGCTTGTGATGTGGTAATACTGGTGTTGTGGTAACGGTGGTGTAGAAGTGGAATTTAAAATTGAGTGTAGTAATAAATCTAGAATTCAAAGCGAATCACCAGTGCTGGTGACCTCAAAACCAACATCAATTGCTGTGAGAACCCATCTGGTTCATTGATCATTTCTTTGGGATGCAAATCTGTCTTCCTCCCAGGTCTGGACTTCACATGACAGCAGACTCACAACAATGTAGCTGACTTAACTACCCTCTGAGATGGGCCAAATGAGACTCTGTATTCAAGGAGTGATTTGAGATGGCTGAAGATGCCAACATCCGTTGGAAAATAATAAGGAAAACCTTGCTGAGTACTTCCAGTAGGTTTTGTTTTTCTGTCATATTTCCAGCATTTGCTTGTGTTTTGCCTTGGCTCTGCATTTCTATTTCCCTAGTCCCCAGAATATTCCAAATCTCTGCTGCCTGTTGTAACTCGCACTAAGTCCTGCTCATGCATTCCTGTGCTAAATTGATTATTAAATTTCAATTCTGATCCTTGCTTACAAATTTCTTACATGGCTGCCTCATTTCCCTCCACCTAACCTCCTCCAGCCCCTACACTCCTCCGTATCTCTGTCACCGCCTCCGGCCCCTCCACCCTTCCCTGTCTTTGTCACTGCCTCCAGCCCCTATGTCCTTCCCGATCTCTGTAAGTATAACCTCATTCCCATTACTCCACCATCGGCAGCTGTGCCTTGAGCTGCTTGGGCCCTAAGCTCAGAAATCCCCTTCTGAGCCCTTCCCATCTCTGTCTCTTCTTTACTTTTTCCTCCTTTAAAACACTCCTTAAAATGTTGGTTTATTTAATCAACTGAGATATCCTTGTGTAAAACAGAATCAAGCACAGTCATTTCAGCACAGAGGAATTGCAAGCTGTTACATTTTGGCAAAACAAACAAGGGCAGGACTTATACAATTAAAGGTACCGCATTTGGGAGTGCTGTAGAAGGGAGAGATCTACAGGCTCAGGTACATAATTCTTTGAAGTTTGCATCACATATAGGTAGAGTAGTTAAGAAGATGTTTAGCATGATAGCCTTCAGTACTCAGACCTTTGAGAAAAGCAGTTGATACGTCATGGTTACCCAGGACGTTGGTGAGGCCTTTTTTGGAGTACTGTGTCCAGTTCTGGTTGCTGTGTTATAAGAAGGATATTATTAGTCTGGTAGAAGAGATTTACCAGGATGTTGCCGGGACTGGAGGGTTTAACATTTATGGAGAGGCTGGATAGACTGAGACTTTTTACAGGGGAGTGTAGGAGGTTGAGGGGTGACCTTGTAGAATTTTATATAGTCATGAGGGGTATGGATAAGATGAATGTCAGGTGTCTATTCCCTAGGGTGGGGGATATCAAGACTGGGGTCATATATTTAAGGTAGGAGAAGAAAGATTTATAAAAGAGATGAGGGACATTTTTTTGTACACTTCATGTGTGGAATGAACTTCCTGAAGAAGTGGTGGATGCGTATATAGTTACACATTTAAAAGACATTCGGAAAAGAACACAAATAGGAAATGTTTGGATGGATATAGGCCAAGCACAGGCAGGTGGGACTAGTTTAGTTTGGGATTATGGTCGGCATGGACTGGGAGGAACAAAGAGTGTGTTTCCGTGCTGTATGATTCTAGGAAGGTCAAACAGCCCATCAAGTTGATGTCAGTCCGATATAAGTGTTTAGGCACATAGGATGTTATAGCAGTTAGGATGGAAGGAGACATGCATGGAGCAAGTAGGGCATTTGGGGCAAAAGGCCTGTTCCTCTGTAGGCCCAATGTTAATTGTGATTTCTCTGTTTGATGCTTACAGGAAGTGAAAGCTTGGGTCAACAACATGGATAGAGATTCTAAAGTTTAACTCCTACAGCTCTGCTTAATCTGCTACACTTCCTTAACTGGCAAACTGATACCTCGTCACGTCTTGGGTGACATTACAATATTAAGACATGAAAAACACCACTGCAGGTGCAATGACTCGTGATTTCTCAGCGTCAACCTACTGTGTGACTCAGCCTTGCTCAGTCTTTCAAAATATGATGCGGATTTCCAGTGTTTCTCATAATCCCACTGCCAGCAATTTATGGAAGTCAGTTGAATCAGTATTAAGAATGAGAGGTGATCCCATTGAAAGACACAAGATCCTGAGGGGATCCTGGGACGACTAAAACTAAAAGATGTGTCAGAATGAGAGATCTCCCACAGGAGATGAAGATGAGAAAGAATTTTTATCTGTAGCAGTTGTCAATCAGAGTAGTGGACACTAGGTCATTGAATTTATTCAAAGTGGTGAGTAGGATATTTGATCATCAAAGATGATAAGTGAATGAAAGATAAGAAAGTGGAGTTGAGATCACAGATCAGTCGTCACGAGCCATGCTTAAGGGTCCAAGTGGCCTCCTAGAGTCAAAGTGTCATTCAGCACGGAAACAGACCCTTTGGTCCAACCAGTCCGTGCTGAACATAATCCCAAACTAAACTAGTCCCACCTGCCTGCTCCTGGCCCATATCCCTCCAAACATTTCCTATTCATGTATTTATCCAAATGTCTTTTAAATGTTGTAACTGCACCCACATCCACCACTTCCTCAGGAAGTTCATTCCACACGCGAACCACCCTCAGTGTAAAAAACTTGCTCCTCATGTCTTTTTAAAATTTCTCTCCTCTCACCTTATAAATGTGTCACTGCCTTGAGATTCCCCATCCGAGGGAAAAGACAACTACCATTAACTCTGTCTATACCTCTCATTATTTTATAAACTTCTATCAAATTGCAAATTCTCCAATGAAAGAAGTCCCAGATTGCCTAGCCTTTCTTTACACGCAAACCCTCCATACCCAGCACCATCCTAGTAAATCTCTTCTGAGCCCTCTACACCTTATTGATATCCTTCTTATAACCAGAACTGCGACACAGCATTCCAGAAGTGGCCTCACCAATTTCCTGTACAACCTCAACATGACTTCCCAGCTCCTATATTCAAAGGACTGAACAATGAAGGCAAACCTGCCACACACCTTTTTAACCACTTTGCCTATATGTGACACAAACCTCAAAGAATTATAAACCTGAACCGCTAGGTCCCTAATGTTCTCTTCTGGGAGGCAATGGCCTAGCTGTATTAGTGTCAGGCTATTAGACCAGAAACACTGCTAATGAACTGGGGACCCATGGCAGATGGTGGAATTTGGATTCAGTTAAAAATCTGAAATTAACTGTCAAATAATGACCATTAAACCATTGTTAATTGTCAGGGGAAAAAAAAACTAGGCCATGAATGTCCTTCAGGGAAGTAAATCTGCCATACTTGCCTGGTCTGGCCTACATGTGATTCCAGACCCACAGCAATGTGATTGACTCTTGACGACCTTCTGGGCAGTTAGGGATGGGCAATAAACGCTGGCCCAGCCAGCAATACCCAGGTCTCATGAAGGAATAAACAAAATTTTGTGGTAATGCCAGAAGTAAGAAGCCTGTTACTATCTCCCTCACAACATTTCTGTATTACCTGCACTGCTCAGCATTGTTAATGACATTTTGCAGTTATTTTTGTGTCATTTGGAACCAGTCAAGTCACAATCATGTAAGCCCAAGTCATAAATATATTAACAAAATATAGACTCCTGGAGAATACTACTGCATATTTCCCTCAAACAAATGCAAAGCAGTATTAAAACCAAAAGAACTGCGGATGCTGTAAAACAGGAACAAAGTTCTGGGGAAGGTTCACTGGACCCAAAACATTATCTCTGTTTTCTCCTTCACAGATGCTGCCAGACCTGGTCTGTTTCCATGCTGAATGACACTTTGACTCTAGGAGGCCACTTGGACCCTTAAGCATGGCTCGTGACGACTGATCTGTGATCTCAACTCCACTTTCTTATCTTTCATTCACTTATCATCTTTGATGATCAAATATCCTACTCACCACTTTGAATAAATTCATGACCCTGAGCTTTTCGAGCAACTTTGTTTTTGTTGCAAAGCAGTATTCTCTGCTTTAGTCCCTTATTTGGCCTTTCAAAGGCCTTAGTGATAATGGAATGATTATGGCATTCCTGTCAGTCACATCCCCTTATCTTTCATAGATGATAAAGTGTGAAGCTGGATGAACACAGCAGGCCAAGCAGCATCTCAGGAGCACAAAAGCTGATGTTTCGGACCTAGACCCTTCATCAGAAAAGGGGGATGGGGAGAGGGTTCTGGAATAAATAGGGAGAGAGGGGGAGGCGGACCGAAGATGGGGAGAAAAGAAGATAGGTGGAGAGAGTATAGGTGGGGAGGTAGGGAGGGGATAGGTCAGTCCAGGGAAGACGGACAGGTCAAGGAGGCAGGATGAGGTTAGTAGGTAGGAAATGGAGGTGCAGCTTGAGGTGGGAGGAAGGGCTAGGTGAGAGGAAGAACAGGTTAAGGAGGCGGGGATAGGCTGGGCTGGTTTTGGGATGCAGTGGGGGGAGGGGACGAGCTGGGCTGGTTTTGGGATGCAGTGGGGGAAGGGGAGATTTTGAAGCTTGTGAAGTCCACATTGATACCATTAGGCTGCAGGGTTCCCAAGCGGAATATGAGTTGCTGTTCCGTCAACCTTCGGGTGGCATCATTGTGGCACTGCAGAAGGCCCATGATGGACATGTCATCTGAGGAATGGGAGGGGGAGTTAAAATGGCTCGCAACTGGGAGGCGCAGTTGTTTATTGCAGGTACAGCAGGTAGTGAAGAAAGCTAACAGCATGCTGGCCTTCATCACAAGAGGAATTGAGTATAGGAGCAAAGAGGTCCTTCTGCAGCTGTACAGGGCCCTGGTGAGACCGCACCTGGAGTATTGTGTGCAGTTTTTGTCTCCAAATTTGAGGAAGGACATTCTTGCTATTGAGGGAGTGCAGTGTAGGTTCACAAGGTCAATTCCCGGAATGGCGGGACGATCATATGTTGAAAGATTGGAGCGACTGGGCTTGTATACTCTTGAGTTTAGAAGGATGAGAGGGGATCTGATTGAGACGTATAAGATTATTAAGGGATTGGACACTGTGGAGGCAGGAAGCATGTTTCCGCTGATGGGTGAGTCCAGAACCAGAGGACACAGTTTAAAAATAAGGGGTAGGCCATTTAGAACAGAGTTGAGGAAAAACTTCTTCACCCAGAGAGTGGTGGATATACGGAATGCTCTGCCCCAGAAGGCAGTGGAGGCCAACTGTCTGGATGCTTTCAAGAAAGAGATAGACAGAGCTCTTAAAGATAGTGGAATCAAGGGTTATGGGGTTAAGGCAGGAACAGGATACTGATTGTGGATGATCAGCCGTGATCTTAATGAATGGTGGTGCTGGCTCAAAGGGCCGAATGGCCTACTCCAGCACCTATTGTCTATTGAACCGAGCAGAGGTGTTCTGCAAAGCGGTCCCCAAGCCTCGGCTTGGTTTCCCCAATATAGAGGAAGCCACACCGGGTGCAGTGGACACAGTATACCACATTGGCGGATGTGCAGGTGAACATCTTAATATGGAAAGTCATCTTGGGGCCTGGGATGGGGGTGAGGGAGGAGGTGTGGGGGCAAGTGTAGCACTTCCTGCGGTTACAGGGGAAGGTGCCAGGTGTGGTGGGGTTGGAGGGGAGTGTGGAGTCCCTCCGGGAGTCACGGAGAGTGTGGCCCCCTTATGTTTCACTTCTGTTGCTTCTGCAAGGCATTCAATGAGGTTGTCAAAGTATGACCTTACTCTTCAAAACTTTGTGCTGACTGCTCATTGTGTTTTCAGTTTCTGTGTGTTGCTCCCTGCTATCATCACATGCCCTACCATTGATGTTAATATTGCGTCGGGCACGGGGCTTCTTCCATCTTGCATTTTAAACGGAGGAATTACGTTCAGCGGACTGATGGTGGGGATACTAAGCACAATGTGGCAATTCCAAAAGTGCAGTACCACCCCTAGAAGGTTTGATACTGAACTCACAGGGAATTCTCTCTTTGAGGGTTCTTTTGGGTGGGGACATGAGGGATTGGATAACAAAGGTGGGAGGACACACTACAAAATATAATTAACAATGAAAAGAGCTTTGCGAAGAATGCTGCCAGTGAAAAGGGAAATTTGCAAACTGTAGGCTGGGCCTGATTGGCTTCCACTCTTTATACAACAACGAATGCAAGGCTGAAAGGTTCCAATTTCCTGGTGATTCAATGCACAGTACAAAGTTTAACTCCCAAACAATAGAATGATAAAAAAAATACTTTGGTGATCAGGATACCACTCACGCCTTGTAAACATATGGGCATTGAGTAACTAGCTTGGGGCAGACATTCACATTTCAGTTCACATTAATTGCTTTTCCTCTCATTTGAGTGACAATCCCAAAACTTTCAGAGGGTTAGTGCTGAGGGGGTGCCTCAATGTCGGAGGGTCAGTACAAACAGAGTGCTGCACTGTGAAACGGTCATTGCTGAAGGAGCATCACCTGTTGGTGATTCAGAGGTCAGTACTGAAGGAGTGTCACACTGTTGAAGGGTTAGTCTAGAGAGGGTAGTACAATGTTGTAGGGTCAGTACTGAGGGAGTGCCTCACTGTCAAAGGGTCAGTCCTGAGGGAGTGCCTCACTGTCAAAGGGTCAGTACTGAGGAACATCACAACATGAAAGTCAGTACATATGCAGTGCCATACTGCCGGAGGGTCCATAGAATGTAGGAGCAGAAGGCACTTTACATCAGTCTTCACGATGGAATATACCAGAACTTCAAGTGAGCCAATGGGCAGAGGTGAGGGGACTGGCCATCATTAAGGGAAAGATACTGGGAAGCTGAAAGTCCTGAAGGTGGATAAATATCTTGGACCAGATGGACTACACCCAAGGGTTCTAAAGGAGATAGCTCAGGAGATTGTAGAAGCAATGGTGGTGATCTTTCAGGAATGACTGGAGTCAAGGGAGGGTTCTAGACAACTGGAAAATGGCTAGTGTAATATTCCTGTTTAAAACAGGGGGCAGACAGAGGACAAGAAATTATAGGCTGATTAGTCTGACCTCAGTTATTGATAAGATTTTAGAGTCCATCATCAAAACTGAGATTGCAGAGTACTTTGAAGTGCATGGTAAAATAGGGCTGAGTCAGCATGGCTTCATAAATGGGAGATCATCCCTAACAAATCTGTTAGAATTGTTTGAGGAGAAAATGACAAATTAGACAAAGGAGAGCCAGTGGATGTGATCAGTTTGGATTTCCAGAATGTCTTTGACAAGGTGTCTCACAGGCAACTGTTGCTAAATAAGACAAGACCCTCTGATGTTAGACACAAGGCACTGTCATGCATAGAGGATTGGATGACTGGCAGAGAGTAGGGATAAAGGGGTATTTTTCAGGATGGCAGCCATAGACCATTAGAGTTCCATGTGGGGAGGTGGCAGTGGTCAGTGCTAGGACCAGACTATTCACGTTATACATTAATAATCTGGATGGAGGAACTTAGGACACTTGCTAAGTTTGCAAGTGACACAAAGATAGGTGGAAGGACAGGTGGTGTTAAGGAGGTAGGGCGACTGCAGAAGTGGCTAGGAGAGTGGGCAAAGAAGTGTCAGATGGAATACAATGTGGGATAATATGAGATTGTGCAGTTTAGTCGGACGACTTGAAGCATAGACTATTTTCTAAATCATAGACGATTTTCTAAATGAGGATTGGCTTCGGAAATCTGAAGCACAAAGAGATTTAGGAATCCTGGTTCAGGATTCTCTTAAGATTAACATGCAGGTTCAGTTGGCAATTAGGAAGGCAAATGCTATGTTCGCATTGATTTCAAGAGGGCTAGAATACAAGAGCAGTGGTGTACTGCTGAGGCTCTGCGGGGCTCTGGCCAAACTGCATCTGGAATATTATGAGCAGTTTTAGGCCCTTCATTGAAGAAAGAATGTATTGGTTTTGGAGGGGGTCCAGAGGAGGTTCTCAAGAATGATCCCCGGAATGAAGGGCTTGTTATACAAGGAGCATTGAGAACTCTGAGTGTGTACTTAATTGAATTCAGGAGGATGGTGGGAAGATCTTGAAATTTACAAAATGCTGAGAGGCCTGGATAGAGTGAACATGAAGAATAATTTTCCAAAGGACAGAGAGGACCCAAGTGCACAGCCTCAAAGTGAAGAGATGACCCCTTAGAACTGAGATGAATAGGAATTTCTTCAGTCAGAGAGTGGTTGCACAGGGCTGTGGGGACCAAGTCCAAGAGAGATTATTAAGGGACCAAGGGTTATAGGGAGAAGTCAAGAGAATGACGTTGAGAAACATATCAGGCATGATCAGATGGAGGACCAGACTGAATGGACCAAATGGCCTAATTCTCTCTTATATCCTAAAATAAGCCATTTGGCCCATCAGATCTGCTCCACCATTTAATGATGTCATGGCTGATTTAATAATTCTCAGCTTCGTTTTCCTGCGGAAGACCAGACTGAATGGACCAAATGGCCTAATTCTCTCTTATATCCTAAAATAAGCCATTTGGCCCATCAGATCTGCTCCAACATTTAATGATGTCATGGCTGATTTAATAATTCTTAGCTTCGTTTTCCTGCGGAGGACCAGACTGAATGGACCAAATGGCCTAATTCTCTCTTATATCCTAAAATAAGCCATTTGGCCCATCAGATCTGCTCCACCATTTAATGATGTCATGGCTGATTTAATAATTCTCAGCTTCGTTTTCCTGCATTTTGCCTATATTTTGATTCCCTTATTGATTAAATATTTGCCCATCCCAGCCTTGAATATACCATTCTCTGAGAGAAGAAACTTTTCCCTGTCTCTGTCTTAAATGTGTGACCCCTTATCTTGAGGAGATGCACTCTGCTCCTTGATGCAACCACAAGAGAAAACAATTTTTCTGCATTTACCCTGTCTAGCACTGTACGAATCTTGTATGTTTCAATAAAGTTGTCTTATGTTCTTTTAAACTCCAATGAGTACAGGCTCAACCTACCACTCCATATCCGGAACTTTCGCTGGACTGCTTCCAGCACCAGTATATCTTTCCTTAGATAAGGGGTCTAAAATCTGTTCGTACTATTCTGGCTGTGGTCTGACTAGAACCTTGTGTGGTTTTAATAAAACCTCTCTAGTTTTATACTGCATTCGCTTTGAAATAAAGGACAATAGCCCATTTCCCTTCCCTATCACCTGTGGAATTTGGATGCTTGCTTTTTGTGATTCATGCAGGAGGACTCCCAAATCCCTCTGCACTGTAGTTTTCTGCAGGCTGTCTCTGTTTCAGCTGTCACTGAATAAATAGAAAACCAATATTCCCACAGTGCATCCTATTTGACAAGATTTTGTCCGCTTGCTTAACCTGACTATATCCCTATGTGGACTCTTTGTCATCCTCACTCCTCGCCTTTCCTACTTTTGTTTCATCCACAAACCTAGCTATTCTACATTTGCATACATACATTACATTACCCCAGTATGGATCCCTGTTGCACTCTGTTAGGCACCGTGTTGCCATCATGAAAATGTCCCCTTTACTCCAGCTCTGTCTTCTATTAACATACAAACATAGAAGATAGGAGCAGGAGTAGGCCATTCAACCTTTCGAGTCTGTTCCCCCATTCAATACGATCCTGGCTGGTGGGTGAGCTCAATACCTTAACCCTGTCCTCCTCCCACTTCCCTTGATCCCTTTAACCTCAAGTGCTATATCTCCCTAGTTCTTCGAAACACAGTATTTTGACTTCAACCGCTCACTGTGGCAGTGAATTCCATGGACTCATCGGTCTCTAGGTGAATAAATTTCTTCTCATCTCAGTCCTTACACCTTACCTTTAAAATATGTCCCCTGGTTCTGTACACCCCAACCATTAGGATCTCTATTTAATTTCTCATTCTTAAAACTATTCAAAATAGCACCAGATCATGGTGATAGTAGAAAAGCTTTTCACCGTATTTTAATGTTTTTCTCACTGGAAAATGTATATGACAACAAAATGGTTCATTCGTTCCTTCATTCATCCTTCCTGCATCTAACCTGTCCATTCCTGTTAGAATTTTATACTTTTTTATGAGGTTCCTCCTCATTCTTCTAAACTCCAACGAATACAATCATAAGCAACTCAGACTCTCCTCATATATTAGTCATGATTTAGCCAATCGTCCATCCGTGTTAACATATGACATCCTCACCACGGGCTCTTAGCTTAGTAAGTAGCCTCATACATGGTGCCTTCTAAAAGTCTAAATGTGTTACATCCACTTTTTCCCCTTTACCTGCCCTGCTTGTTACCACCTGAAAGAATTCAGGTGAATCTGTCAGGCATTATTTCCCCTTCATGAAGCTCAGCCAACACTGCTTCATTATGTTTCCTAATAGACTCTAATGTACTTGTAACATTAGATATTAAACTAACTGACCTATAATTACCTGTTTATGACTCCCTCCCTTTTGAATAAAGGTGTTACATTGGCTGTTTTCCATTCTTTTCAGACTTGTCCCAAATCTAAGGATTCCTGCAAGATTACTACCAGTGCATTCACTATCCCTATAGCTACTTTCTTCGTGATCCCAATAGATTCAGGAGACTTATCTATCTTTAGTCCATCAGTTTCCCCGGCACATTTTTTTCTGCTGATCATTTTTAAAATTTTACCTCCTCCTTTCCTTTTAATTATTCAACACCTAAGGAATGTTGTACTGTTGGACAGTCGGTAGCAATGGAGTGCCTCATTATTAGAGGGTAAGTGCTTATGGAGTCCAGCACTGTCAGATGCTCAGTGCTAATGGAGTGCCACGCTGTCAGACAGTCAGAGCTGAAGGAGGGCTGCACAGTCGGAAGTCAGCATTGAGGAAGTGCCACACTGTTTAGAGGGTCAGTGCTGAGGGAGCGCCACATGTTTGGAGGATCAGTACTGAGGGATTGCCAAATTGTTGAATGGTCAGTGCTGAGGGACTGCTGCAGTGTTGGAGCATCTTTGCTGAGGGAATGCCACATTGTTAGAAGGTGAACGCTGAGGGAACACCACACTATCGGAGGGTCAGTGCTGAGGGAGCACCGCACTGTCAGAGGGTCAGTGCTGCACTGTCGGACTGTTAGTGCTGAAGGCGTGCACTGCTGCCAGAGGGTTAGGTCTGAAGAAGTACCGCATTGTCGGAGGGCCAGTGTTAAGTGAGCACCATAGTGTTGGAGAATTTTGTTTTATTCATTTGTGGTATGTGGGTGTCACTGGCTGGCCATCATTTATTGCCCATCCCTAGTTGCCCTTGAGAAGGTGTGGGGAGCTGCCTTCTTGAACCACTGTAGTCCACCTGCTGTGTGTTGATCCACAATGCCATTAGGGAGGAATTCCAGGATTTTGACCCAGTGACAGTGACGGAGAAGCTATATATTTCCACATCAGGATGATGGAGTGGCTTGGAGGGGAGCATGAAGGCAGTGGTGATCCCATTTATCTGCTACCCTTGTCCTTCTAGATGGAAGTTGTTGTGTGTTTGGAAGGTACTGTCTGAGGATCTTTGGTAAATTTCTGCAGTGCACCATGTAGATTGTACAAACCACTGTGGCTGAGCCTTCATGGTGGAGGGAGTGAATGCTTGTGGATGTGGTACCAATCAAGCAGGCTGCATTGTTCGAGGTAGTGTTGAGCTTCTTGAGTGTTGTTGGAGCTGCGTCCATCCAGGGGCAAGTGGGGAGTATTCCATCAAACTCCTGACAGTCGGAGGGTCAGCGCTGAGGGAGCGCCGCACTGTCGGAGGGTCAGCGCTGAGGGAGTGCCGCACTGTCGGAGGGTCAGTGCTGAGGGAGCGGGCACTGTCGGAGGGTCAGTGCTGAGGGATCGGGCACTGTCAGAGGGTCAGTGCTGAGGGAGCGGGCACTGTTGGAGGGTCAGTGCTGAGGGAGCGGGCTCTGTCAGAGGGTCAGTGCTGAGGGAGTGCCGCACTGTCGGAGGGTCAGTGCTGAGGGAGCGGGCACTGTCAGAGGGTCAGTGCTGAGGGAGCGCCGCACTGTCAGAGGCCACTGCTGAGGGAGCACCGCACTATCAGAGGGTCATTGCTGAGGCAGCACCGCACTGTCGGAGGGTCACCGCTGAGGGAGCACCATGCTGTCAGAGGGTCACCGCTGATGGAGCACCGCACTGTCGGAGAGTCATTGCTGAGGGAGCACCGCACTGTTGGAGGGTCAGCACTGAGGGAACACAGCGCTATCAGAGGGTCAGGACTGTGGGAGCACTGTGCTGTCGGAGGGTCAGGACTGAGGGAATGCTGCACTGTCAGAGGGTCAAGTTTGAGACAGTACTGTCGGAGACTTGATGTTTAGCGACCAATCCTTATGTGGGAAAGCTGCCTACTGCATAATGTCAGTCATCAGATTAAACTGTTCTTCAATCTATTGGCTAGATTATACATTAACAAACCTGAGGACCTTGTATCTTATTGTTGACATTTGTTGATATGCTTTGTACTTGTAATATAAGTGGCCTAACATCACTCAATTATACAATCCTGTCAATCAGCATAATAAAACGATGTCAAATATATTCTCCAGTCCCCTTGATTGCTGCTTCAGTAATATTACCAAGACAGATATTACCAAAGTACAGTGTAGTGCGAATCATGCATGGAGGATCTGATTCACAATCTGACCTCTGTACTCTGTGCTACACCTCATAAAATTGTGGCTTTATAACTTAAATAACCAAGAATCACAGGGCACAAAGTTTGTCACTTGCCACATTCCTTTGAGAGAGAGCTATAAAATTATACCCTCTTCCCACAGCTCTCTGTGAATTCCTCCTTTCCTGATATTTCTCTGATGTTCCCCGCCTTTTGAAAATTCCTGTTGAATCTGCTCCCACCACCATTTCAAGCAGTGTGCTCCAGATCACAACATCTCACTGCCTCATATCAAACTTTCTCCTCATCTTCCCCTCCCTCCCTCAGGATCTGTTCCTGATTCTCTTCAATCCATGTCCCTCTGGTGACTGGCCCTCCTGCTGCTGGGAACAGTTTTTCCCGCATTGACTCGATCGAACAGTCCTTCCTGATTCTGAACACCTTGGTTCAATCTTCCCCTGAATCTCCCTGCTCTGAGGGAAACAATCCCAGCTTTCAAGTCTTTGTCTCTCCACATTCATTGAAGACCCTAATCTTTGATCCCATTCCAGTAAATTTCCCTCCACACCCTTTCTAAGGGTCTTGACATCCTTTCTAAAGTGTGAGACCCAGAATTGGACACAAAATTCCTGCTGGGGTCCTGAATGGTGATTTATCAAAAATAGTCTGAGAGAGTTAATCAAAACATTGAATACAAGAGCAGGGAGGTTATGACAAAGCTGTATGAAATGTTAGTTAGGCCACAGCTAGAATACTGTGTGCAATTTTGGTCACTGCACTATAGGAAGGATGTGATCACACTGGAGGGAGGGCAGAGGATATGATAGAGCTATACAATATGTTAGTTTGGCCACAGATGGAATACTATGTGCAGTTCTGGTCACCACACTATCGGAAGGATGTGATTGCACTGGAGGGAGGGTAGAGGAGATTCACCAGGATGTTGCCTGGGCTTGAGCAATTCAGCGATGAAGAGAAACTGGATAGGCCGGGGTTGCTTTCCTTAGAACAGAGAAGGCTGAGGCAGGGAGTATCTAATTGAGGTGTATAAAGTTCTGAGAGACATTGACAGGGAGAAATGTTTCCCTTAGGAGAAAGGTCAGTAACCAGGAGGTGTGGATTTTGGGTGATGAGCAGGAGGTTTTAAGGAAATTTGAGAAAGATTTGTTTCACTCAGAGGGTGCTGGGAATGTGGAACTCTCTGCCTGAAAGGGCAATAAAGGCAGGAACCTTAAGGACATTTAATAAGTGTTAAGATGACAACTTAAACACATTGTATGCAAATCTCCGGGCCAAGTGCTGGAAAATGGGATTAGAATAGATGCATGTTTGATAGGCTAGCATGGACGCAATGGGTTGAAGGGCCTCCTTGTTGATAGCTATAAAATTCTAACAGGACTAGACAGGGTAAACACAGGAATGATGTTCCCAATGAGAGAGTCTAGAACAAGGCTGTCACCGTCTAAGAATACAGGGTAGGATGAGGAGAAATATCTTCACCCAGAAAATGGGGAGCTTGTGGAATTCTCTGTCACAGGATGCAGTTGAGGCCAAAACATTGAATGTTTTCAAGAAGGAGTTTGATGTGGTTCTTGGATTAAAGGAATCAAATGGTATTGGGGGATAAAATAGGAACTGAATTGGATGATCAGCCTCAATCATATTAAATGCAGCTGCAGGATTGAAGGGCTGAATGGCCTACTCCTGCTCCTGTCTTCAATGTTTCTTTATTTCCATGCTGTTAAATTTCTATAATTCTAATCTGTTCTATAATGTATTCCCTGTGTGGCCTAGACATGACGCATTCATTCCACTTCTCACTCCACAGATGCTGCCAGATCTCTGTGTATGTCCAACAAGTTCCAGCAGGAAAAAAAACTCAGACTCCAATTGTTTTTACTGCTTTTCCTGGTTCAAATCAGTGTGGTATATGTCACTTAATTGTTAACCTTGGTACAACATTGCCATCTACTGTGGGAACAGACTACCATTGCTTGTTGTTCTCGCATTCTCTCTCTGTCTATTTCTGTATCTCTCAATCTTTCTCTCTTACTGTTTCTCTTCCAGTTCTCTGACATTAATAGCATA
This sequence comes from Stegostoma tigrinum, assembly GCF_030684315.1. Taxonomy (NCBI): domain Eukaryota; kingdom Metazoa; phylum Chordata; class Chondrichthyes; order Orectolobiformes; family Stegostomatidae; genus Stegostoma; species Stegostoma tigrinum. The sequence goes on along the minus strand of NC_081395.1, from coordinate 3,791,718 downwards.
ATGGAATCCTTTACAGTTTGGAAGCAGGCTGTTCGGCCCATCGCGTCCACACCAATCCTCCCAAGAGCATCTCACCTAGACCCGCCCCTATCCCTGTAACCTTGCATTTCCCACAGCCAATCCACTGTAACCTGTACATCCTCGGACTCTATGGGACAATTCAGCACGGCCAATCCACCGTAACCTGCACATCTTTATTCTGTGAGAATGGTGAACACTTTCCAGATGGTTTGGCCCTGCATGGATCTGCGAGATTCAGAAATCATGTCAAAGAATTAATTGAGCAAACAACAAAAGTATTTATTTCTCTACGGCTTTCAACATAATGGTTCACCCTGAGGTGCTTCACAGTTATAATACAATGGGTATGATGCCGAGCCATATAAGGACATTGTTAGATCAGGAGACCAAAACTGAGGTCAAAGAGGTAAGTTTTGAGATGTTTCTGAAACATGAGAGACAGGAAGCTTATTGAGGGGTTATTCTGGATGTTAAAGCCTACAGGAGCTGAGGGCAGGGCCACCAGTGATGGAGCAATGAGAACAGGAGTATGCTATTCAACCCCTTGAGCCTGTACCACCTTTCAATGAGATGTTCTGTGGCCAAAGTCCATATACCAGCCTTTGGCCCATATCCCTTAATACCTGTGATTAACAAAAATTTGTTTATCTCAGACATAAAATTAACAACTGATCCAGCATCCCCTGCCATTTGTGGAAGAGAGTCCCAAACCTCTCCCACCCTTTGTGTGTATAAGTGCTTCCTGACATTTCTCCTGAACTGTCTGGCCCTAATTTTCAGATTTGGCCCCTAGTTGTAGAATCCCCAACCTGTGGAAATAGATTATCTGAGGGCTACTCATGTTTGAAAGACACCTAATGGCCGACAGGTTAAATACAAATGAACAGCCTGCTCCAGCATTTGAGTGAAACATTATGGTACCTTTGAACAGGGTTACTCCAAGGTGAATGGGATGCCCACCAAGCAACCATCCAAGACAGTTTGATAAGAGGATGCCTAAGTATAGATACAACTGCATTAAAATACAACACATAATTGATTCCAGACTCATTAATGAAAGGATGTTGTTCCGTTAGGTGAACAGCACCAGTTAGAGCAAGGGGTGTAAATCTCAGTCCGTGAGACAGTCAGCCTAACTCATTAAGCAGCTATGAAAACAACAGCTAAATAAAAACCGAAGGAACTGTGGCTGCTGTAAAGCAGGAACAAAAACAAAGTTGTTTGTTAAAACAACAGCTTATTGTAGTAATCAGCTGTTTCTTTGAAGTTATTCACAATGTTAAGAAATAGGTTCTTGTTCAAGATTCTTCAGATAATCATAGAGATAGATTTCAACATAATTATAGATACATATATATAATCAAAATACAGTAGAAGTATGGGGGGAAAACATTTAAATATAGATGTGAAAGTTAATTATAGAACATTACAGCACAGTACAGGCCCTTCGGCCCTCGATGTTGTGCCGACCTGTCATACCAATCTCAAGCCCATCTAACCTACACTATTCCATGTACGTCCATATGCTTGTCCGATGACGACTTAAATGTACCTAAAGTTGGCGAATCTACTACCGTTGCAGGCAAAGCATTCCATTCCCTTACTACTCTCTGAGTAAAGAAACTACCTCTGACATCTGTCCTATATCTTTCACCCCTCAATTTAAAGCTATGCCCCCTCGTGCTCGCCGTCACCATCCTAGGAAAAAGGCTCTCCCTAGCCACCCTATCTAACCCTCTGATTATTTTATATGTTTCAATTAAGTCACCTCTCAACCTTCTTCTCTCTAATGAAAACAGCCTCATTTAGTCTCGGGAAACCCTTTCCTCAACTTCAAAAAGATGCCTGTCAGGTCCTGAACGAAATAGATTGTTTACAACTTATTAGTTAAAAAGTATAACTATAAAAGTATAACTATAGGAAGGTGGAATACCGGGTCAATAGAAAGATTCTTGGCAGTGTGGATGTGCAGAGGGATCTTGGTGTCCATGTACATAGATCCCTGAAAGTTGCCACCCAGGTTGATAGTGCTGTTAAGAAGGCTTACGGTGTGTTAGGTTTTATTGGTAGAGGGATTGAGTTCCGCAGCCGTTATGTCATGCTGCAAATGTAAAAAACGCTAGTGCCGCCTCACTTGGAATATTGCGTGCAGTTCTGGTCGCCCCATTACAGGAAGGAAGTGGAAGCATTGGAAAAGGTGCAGAGGAGATTTACCAGGATGTTGCCTGGTCTGGAGCGCAGGCCCTATCAAGAAAGGCTGAGGGACTTGGGTCTGTTGTCATTGGAGAGAAGGAGGCTAAGAGGGGATTTAATAGGGACATACAAGATGATCAGAGGATTAGATAGGGTGGACAGTGAGAGTCTTTTTCCGAGGATGATGACTTCAGCTTGTAAAAGGGGGCATAGCTGCAAAGTGAGGGGAGATAGGTTTAAGACAGATGTCAGGTTCTTTGCTCAGTGAGTGGTAAGGGCATGGAACGCCCTGCCTGCCAATGTAGTTAACTCAGCCACATTAGGGGCATTTAAACAGTCCTTGGATAAGCATATGGATAATGATGGCATAGTGTAGGGGGCGGGGCTTAGATTAGTTCCCAGATCGGCACAACATGGAGGGCTGAAGGGCCTGTTCTGTGCTGTATTTTTCTATGTTCTAATGGAAAATTAATGCTATGAATCTTATTAAAACCAATTGTCTTTTGTATTTTTTATATGTATAATTGGGACAGTGGAAAATATAAGAGGAATAACAGAATTTGATAGAGATAGCAGATGGAATACAATGAATAACAATATTCAAGCAGTCCTTAGAAATAGGCAAGTCTGGGACAGACGCAAAGGAGTACAACCAGTAGCTTTGGAATGTGAATTAATAGGATGCATAGAAAGCTCCCGAGACCTAGGCATTACAATGTCTCTTAAACACCATGAAGATAGTGGAAACCTGGGGCTATCCATAGGAATGCCCATCATTGATGAGGTGTTTCACAGGATTGGGTGTATGGAAGAACACAGTGACCATACTGTATGTGAGATAACAAAGTGTGGAGCTGGATGAACACAGCAGGCCAAGTAGCATCTTAGGAGCACAAAAGCTGACGTTTCGGGCCTAGACCCTTCATCAGAAAAGGGGAATGGGGACAGTATTCTGAAATAAATAGGGAGAGAGGGGGAGGCGGTTCGAAGGTGGATAGAGGAGAAGATAGGTCGAGAGGAGAATATAGGTGGGGAGGTAGGGAGGGGATAGGTCAGTCCAGTGAAGACGGACAGGTCAAGGGGGCGGGATGAGGTTAGTAGGCAGGAAATGGAGGTGCAGCTTGAGGTGGGAGGAGAGGATAGGTGAGAGGAAGAACAGGTTAGGGAGGCGGGAACGAGCTGGGCTGGTTTTGGGATGCAGTGGAGGGAGGGGAGATTTTGAAGCTGGTGAAGTCCACATTGATACCATTGGGCTGCAGGGTTCCCAAGTGGAATATGAGTTGCTGTTCCTGCAACCTACGGGTGGCATCATTATGGCAGTGCAGGAGGCCCATGATGGACATGTCATCTAAAGAATGGGAGGGGGAGTGGAAATGGTTTGCGACTGGGAGGTGCAGTTGTTTATTGCGAACCGAGTGTAGGTGTTCTGCAAAGAGGTCCCCAAGCCTCCGCTTGGGTTCCCCAATGTAGAGGAAGCCAAAACGAGTACAGTGGATGCAGTATACCACATTGGCTGACGTGCAGGTGAACGTCTGCTTGATGTGGAAAGTCATCTTGGGGTTTGGGATGGGGGTGAGGGAGGAGGTGTGGGGGCAAGTGTAGCACTTCCTGAGGTTGCAGGGGAAAGTGCCGGCTGTGGTGGGGTTGGAGGGGAGTGTGGAGCGGACAAGGGAGTCACGGAAAGAGTGGTCTCTCTGGAAGGCAGACAAGGGTGGGGATGGAAAAATGTCTTTAGTGGTGGGGTCAGATCGTAGATGGCAGCAGTGTTGGAGGATGATGCGTTGTGTCCAGAAGTTTGGGGGGTGGTATGTGAGGACCAGGGGGATTCTCTTTTGGCAGTTATTGCGGGGGCGGGGTGTGAGGAATGAGTTGTGGAAAATGCAGGAGACACGGTTGAGGGCGTTCTCAACCACCGTGGGGCGGGATGTTGCGGTCCTTGAAGGACAAGGATATCTGGGATGTACAGGAGTGGAATGCCTCATCCTGGGTACAGATGCAGCAGAGGCGAAGGAATTGGGAATAGTGGATGGAATTTTTGCAGGAAGGTGGGTGGGAGGAGGTGTATTCTAGGTAGCTGTGGGAGTCGGTGGGCTTGAAATGGACATCGGTTACAAGCTGGTTGTATGAGATGGAGACTGAGAGGTCCAGGAAGGTGAGGAATGTGTTGGAGATGGTCCAGGTGAACTTAAGGTTGGGGTGGAAGGTGTTGGTGAAGTGGATGAACTGATCAAGCTCCTCTTGGGAGCACGAGGCAGCGCCAATACAGTCATCAATGTAATGGAGGAAGAGGTGGGGTTTGGGGCCAGTGTAGGTGCGGAACAGGGTCTGTTCCATGTAATCTGCAAAGAGGCAGGCATAGCTTGGGCCCATGCAGGTTCCAACGGCCACCCCTTTGTCTGTAGGAAGTGGGAGGAATTGAAAGAGAGTTTGTTGAGATTGAGGATGAGTTCGGCTAGGCGGATGAGGGTGTTGGTGGCGGGGGACTGGTCGGGCCTGCAGGACAGGGAGAAGTGGAGGGCCTTTAGGCCATCTGCATGGGGAATGCAGGTCTATAGGTACAGGACATCCATGGTAAAAATGAGGTGTTGGGGACCAGGGAATTGGAAGTTCTGGAGGAGGTGGAGGGCGTGGGTGGTGTCACAGACTTAGGTAGGGAGTTCCTGGACCAAGGGGGAGAAAATGGAGTCCAGATTGGTGGAGCTGAGTTCGTTGGGGCAGGAGCAGGCGGAGACAATGGGTCGACCAGGGCAGGCGGGTTTCGGGATTTTGGGAAGGAGATACAAGCGGGCGGTGCGGGGTTGGGGAACGATGAGGTTGGAGTTAGGGTTAGGTATAAACACAAAATGCATTAAAATGCTGCATTTCTCTGTAAAAAATCAGTGTGTCGTTGATCACTCTCCCAATCTGAGCCATATATTGAGAGAACGACTGCATTCTCACGTCAAGGCCAGATTCAGGGAAGGTCTTTTGGCCCTCCCCCTGCAATAACCAGTTATTGCTTGAATAAATTCTGCCACTTGCCTAAATCCTGCCTGTTCCCTGAGTCGTTGTCTCTGGTCAGGGAGTGCACTCCTACAGTTTATCTTTATCAGCCCTGCCTCTTCCTATTAATATCTAACGGAGCTCGATCAGATTCGGTTACAATTTGAAATGAACAGAAATTAATGCTCACACAGCCATGTTGGCCACATGCTGCACAGGGGGCTAGTATTGTTCCCAGCATTGGCACCTGGTTCCAGAAATCACTGCCTTACAGACCTCAGAGATCAACACAGAAAAAAAACATAAAAGAAACTCAATCTGCTCGTGGAGACAACACGGTGTGAAGCTGGATGAACACAGCAGGCCAAGCAGCACCAGAGGAGCAGGAAAGCTTGATGTTTCGGGTCGGGACCCTTCTTCAATCTGCTAGTAGTTTGGTCTGGAATAAGACACTTAGTTCACTTGACAGAGTAGATGTGGAGAGATTGTTTCCCTCTGTGGGAGAGTCCAGGACCAGAAGGCATCATCTAAGAGTAAAGTGTCACCTATTTATGACAGAGATGGGAGGAAATTTCTTCTCTCAGAGGGCAGTGAATCTGTGGAATTCTTTACAACAGAGGGCTATTGAGGCTGGGTCATTCAGTATATTCAAGGCTGAGAGAGAGATTTTTAATCACAGGTTATGGGGATAAGACAGGAAAGTGGAGTTGAGAGATTTACCAGAATGTTGCCAGGTAGGGAAGGTTTGAGTCATAAAGAAAGGCTGGACAGGCTGGGACTTTATTTCGCTGGAGCGCAGGAGGTTGAGAGGTGACATTAAAGGGGTTTATAAAATACTGAGGGCTATAGGTAGATAGGATGGGGGATTTCAAGACATTTTTAAGGTGAGAGGAGGGAGATTTAAAAAAGACATGAGGGGCAAATGTTTTACACAGTGTGGTTCATGCGTGGGATGAACTTCCTGAGGAACTGGTGGATGTGGGTACAATTATTATGTTTAATAGACATTTGGAAAAGTTCATGAATAGGAAAGGTTTGGAGAGACATGGGCCAGGAGCAGGCAGATGGGACTAATTTAGTTTGGGATTATGTTCAGCATGGACTGGCTGGACCAAAGGGTCTGTTTCCGTTTTGTATGACTCTATGATCAGATCAGCAATGGTCTCATTCTATGGCGCAGCAGACTTGATGGCCTGAATGGCCTACTTCCGCTCCCAGGTCTCATGGTCTGATGGAATGCGAGAGTGAGGTGGAGGCAGATTCAACTGAGTCTTTCAACAGAGCATTAAAGTGTCGTTTGAAAAGGAACAACATGTATGGGTTATGGAGAGAAAGCAGGAGGCGAGATGCTCATAGGGAGGGCTGGTTTTAACATGATGGGCCAAACTGCCTTTGTCCACACAATGTGATTCTTCTGTGATTCTGTTAATGGGTTGTAAACGTGCTCCTGCCATGCAATGTTTCAATCTACAGTAACTACACACTCACTTGTAGTAATCTCCACCAGCTTAATATGATTTCTCTGCTTTGCAGTTTCTTTCAAAATGAAACTAAGTACTTAATTTGTTTTATTCAAATTGTCTTAATTGTGCAATGATGATTTCAAATTACTGCAGTATGGAAGCAGGCCATTTAGCCCATCAAGTTCTCACCAACCCTCCCTAGAGCATCCCCACTCCGTGACCTTGCATTTCCCATGGCTAACCCACCCAGTCCAGGGCTATGGGCAATTTAGCATGGCCAATCCATTCAACCTGTACATCTTTGTACTGCAGTTGGAAACTGGTGCACCCCTGAGCAAAACCACACAGACACAGCAGAACATGCAAACTCCACACAGACAGTCACCTGAAGTTGGAATTGAAGCCAGGGCCCTCACACTGTGAGGTAGCAGTGCTAACCACTGAGACACTGTTGTGGTGCAGTGGCAGTGTTCTTAACTCTGAACCAAGAGGCCAGGGTTCAAGTGTCACCTGATCCAGAGGTGTGTGATACCATCTCTGAACAGGTTGGTTTGAAAGTACCTGCAGTGATAGTGTGATGTTTTCATGTGCATGAAAATCCTGGCCCTCAGACTGTGAAAGAGAGATTTTCCTCCTATAGCAGAAGCCAAAGCGATCTTTCTGAAATATTTCTTGACTTAATTTAGGTTGTCACTGCTGCTGGTTTAGTCACCCCTAGTTCTCACACGCTGGATGGATGGATGGAGAGACATGAATCATACATTAATCACGGAACTGTGCTCATCCCTTTGGAATTCACAATGTGCTGAGTGCGTTCATACGTTAATAAAGTCTTATTATTTGAATCCATTGATAACTCCTTTTTAAAAACTCTTTTGGAAAGATTACTGAGGGGACCTTACAGTCGCTGTTGAGAGAATATTTCTTCTTGACAGGTATTCTAGAATTAGAGCCTGCATGGTTTCAGAATAAAGAGATTCCCATTGGAGAAGAGGCGGAATTTCCTTTCTTGGAGGATCATTAATATTCAGAATTCTTTCCCCCAGTATGCAGCAGGGGCTGGGACGTTGAATATATTCCAGGCTGAATCAGATTTGTAAATTGACGAAGGAAAATTAGGTGTTGGACAGGAAAATGACATTAAGACCACAATCAGACAGCCATAATCTTTTGATTACAGAACTTAATGGGCTGATTGGACTATCTATTCTGTGTTCATAAACTACAAATTGAAACATCATGGGGTGCTTCTCATTGAGTTAGAGGTTGGCACAGAACTGAAGGAGGCAACTTAGCACAATGAGGCACTACTTGTGGCTTGTCTGATTTGTCATAGTTTTACAGCATAGAAAGAGTCCGTTAACAACTGCGCCAGTTCCTAACACTATCAAATCCATCCATTCTAAATAAGAAGACCTGCAATTTCGGTTTTTGTTCCATTTATTCTAATGCCATTTTCCAGCACTTTGAAGCGCTCAGCTGAATAAGTGAAATCTAATACATCCTCTCGGGGTTGGGGGCTGAAAACATTGTTTTTTGCTTCTCCTGCTCCCTACTTTAAAACTATGCCAGTGTACAGGGATGTGTAAAAGTTAGGTGCATTAGCTATGGGTAATGCAGATTATAGGGTAGGGGAGTGGGTTTGGGTGAAATGCTATTCAGACGGGTGGGGTGAACTTGATCGATGTCTCCATGCCATAGGTGTTCAATGATTCTATGCCCCCTCGTTATTGACCTTTCTACAGAGAGGAAAAGTTTTTCCCTTAACCACTTTCTCCATGTGGCCTCCTAATTCTGGACTTCTGTTTGACAAAACTTCCGGGCCCTCTGAGCTCCACCACACTGGAGAAGGAGAGGGGTCACAGTTTTCCTTGCCAGGGGGCAACTGAATTGGAATAGGATTGTGGGGAAAGTAAAACTGGGCTGGTTTAACATCCTTTTTTTTAAAAGAAAGGTGCTATCAGAAGGGAGGATGGGCAGGATAGTCTACAATCGTTACATTCTTAAATGCAAAACACATGTAGGTTAATGGGCAATATTGTTGGAGAGAAGAAAGTGAAAACCAGGGAACTGAGGCTACCACTGGTGGCGGGAAAGTAGCCAACCCCTTTCGCGCCAAAATAAACCGCTAACACGGAAGCGGTGAGCCCCCTTTACTGAAAAAAAAATCCCGTCAATTTATTTCCAGTCAAGTGATGGAATAATCTGTTCTGGGGGGAGAAATGGTGATTTTTATTTATTAATTGCGGCCGAGGGCCTTCCTTCCCAGGATGCTCCGGGGCGCCGTACTATAAAATGGAGGGAGCGGGCTACGATCGGCCATTTTGTCGCATCCTCCGGAGGTGAGTGAGAGTCGCGTTGGGGGGACCTGGATAATCCGCCGCCATCCGACCTCCCCTACCCCGATATTCCTGACTGTTCCCCTCTTGCCGCGTCCGGCTGGCTCCGTCTCTCACCGCCCGCTCTTTATTTTCCCTCTCGATGATGAACACTTCCATTCACAGACCTGTGATGACTCTCGCTGTGATTAGAGCTTGATGTAGTGTTCTGAGAATGAGGGCTGCCGCTTGCAAACCTGGATCCTGTCCCACCACGAGCAAGGGTCAGCCAAATCCCCGCATCTGTAGGATTTTTCTCTTTCTCCACCCCGTTATTGTCACGTTTTCCTTACCTTCCCCTTGTAGTATGTTTCCCTAAATATCTCTTGCTCCTATTCCCTTTACAGTTTGTTTTCCTAAATATCCCTGTCCCCCTCCTTTTACCTCTTGCAACATGCCTCCCTGAATCTCCCTTTTCCTGCAGTGACTTCCCTGAGCATCCATTCTCCACTTTTTTTACAACTTTTGTGCTGTCTCTTTAAGTTCTGATCTGGGAGCTTTAAGCACATTCTGGAACATGGTCTGCATTTTATTGTCGACAAAGTGGTTGACTTGGTGGGGAGCACGGTGAGGGAGTATGAGCCCCAACTCTTGCCCGCAATAGTATTGTTCCAGAAATAAAAAAAAACTGGGGTTTTATACCCAGTTAGTGACTGCTCAGATTAGTAATGACCCCAACTGGGGTGAGGCTATAGTGGTATTGTCAGTGTTATGTATTTGATTTTGGGGGACACTTTGGCAGGCCATGTTGATGTAGTGCCCTTACGTTTGTTCACTCTTGTGAATAGCCAAAAGGTGGCCTGCCTGTTTTCCCAGAATTGTTGGGAGGTGGGCTGGTGCTCAGGTTGGTTAATTACTTCTCCTCCTCCTTTTCAGACCAGCTTGAACAGGACCAGGGGTGATCCTAAAAGGAATGACCGAGAGGTGGGTGAGTGGAGGTACCTGGCGAAACAGTGGGGTATAGTGCCTTTGGTATTCTGGCTGGGCCTGCCTTGAACTGTGAGCCCAAGTTAACATGTTTACTAGATTCTGTAATTTAATACTTGCTAGCTGCAAAGGTGGAAGCCATTGTGATAGTTTTGGATTCAGTGACTCAGGTAGTGTGACTAGTGCTACGAAGATGATAGCATGAACTCTCTCTTTCTGCATGTTCCATGTAGAAGCTTTTCCATTTTGCTGAGTAGCACAGATGCTGCACCATCTGATTCCTAATGAACTGCCCTGGTGGAGCCACTTTTCTCGACTTTGTCAATGACGTTGATTAAAATACCCATGTGAGCTGTTAAAATGTTCTGGCAGCTGCTAATGGCTCCTTACTTAATTGGTGAACTTATCACAAAGTTGATGGAAGTGCTCCTGTTAATGTCACAACCACAGTTTCTAAAAAGCTGTTTTTCTTTCAGGTTCCTCCTTGATTGTAGTCATGGCAACCCTCAAGGTGAGCATTATGTTGGTGTGCAATGTTAAACTTCTAATTTTATTTCTACCTTGTTCTTGAAATTCTGTACCTAGGTGCTTTACCTGAGGTGGTGACATACACCTTTCACAGTACTTATGTACTGGGGTACATGTGACAAGAAAAATCAATCTATAGCAGTGTCCTCCACCTCCACTTGGAATTCAGGGATCAGTTTTAAAACATCACTGACAGCAGATTCAAATGCCCAGATTCTGCAGCTTGCAGGCTGGATACTTCTAATGGACAGATAGCTGGAGAGGTAGCTGTTGCTGCTAAATACAATGGGAAGGGACCAGTATGGATCCCAACCTGGTTAAGTGAAGGAGGATTTATTTCTACCCTCACAACAGAAGTTAGTGGTGGGATGGGAATGTGCTTGCTGCAGGTACAGAAAGTGGATAGAAAACATGAGTCAGGCATAGTTGATCCACAGCACACATGCATTTCTGTGGGAATGTCTTGAGCCTTGCAGGCCATTCAAGTCTGATCTCCCATTTGAATCCTGTTTGGGCTTTAGCCCTGAGAAATTGAGGGTAGCTGCAATAATTTGCAGGGAGGTGATGAGCTCGTGTTGCTGGATAAGTAATTCAGAGACCCAGACTAATGTATTTGGGGGGCATGAGTTCACATGCTACTATTGGAATTAAGTCTCTCCCCCATAATTTAGTAACTTATGGTGTTCACCATCTGATTTTTGTACTCCTCCCCTGTAAAGTTAAGGAGGGTCAGTGTTGTTTGTGCCCATAAAACCTGCTGTTTCAATGATGATCTAAAACAGACAAGCATATATCTGAATTGAAATTGATGCTGAACTTGGACTGAGCAGCAGTAGGTTCTCTGCTGTCTCTCTCTCTCTTCAGTTGGCTATTTAAGTTAACACTGCTTTTTCTCTTGGCAGATTCTGCACTGCATTGTGACCTTGCAACATGTACTGAGGATGTCTGTCCTTCAGGTAAGAATAGTTCGGAAGCGGTGGTGTTCCAGTTTCTTGGGGCTGTTTTCCTGCAGCTGCTGTTGTCACAGATTTAGTCCACCTGTGGATTTTTACTGATGGTTTTGGGGATTTGAGATGCCTGTTTTGTGCACTCAAGTTATTACTCTAGGTGACTGCCCTGAGATTTTGACTGACAGGGAGGGGAAAAGTATTTGTTGAATTTCTACCGATCTCTTGCTGGTCCAAATGGTCACTTCAGCTTTACTCAACCACACTGCATGTAGTGGTGAGTTCTGTAAGGGTACACTGGGACTCCATCTGAATAAGCTGAGTGCTGAATTGGTTTAGGAGTGCAGCACCCAGTTACCTGCAAAGGTAGAGTTCAGACACTTCTGTGCTGTTACATGAGATCTGGCTGTGGGGCAGCTGCTGGGAGCCTGCCTGCTCCAAATGATGTTTTGAAATGAAGTCTCGTTCGTCTGAGAACCTGATGCTAAGCAACAGCCTGGTGGCATTCTGATTGGTGTGGGTTCAGAGAGGACTCCAGGCTGCAGTGGGCTGCTACTCTGATTAATGACTCTTACTGCTTTGTATTGCAGGATGGCTGAACATAACCTGGATTGATGTCAGATGGAATGAATGAATATGATGGGTGAGTGAGACTTCTGGGGGAGGAAAAACGCCCTTCCAGGCTCCAAAGGGGTATAGGTGCTGAGTTCAGACTGGTTGCATTAACAACTGCTGAGCTATTCTGGGAAGGGATGTTATGACTAATTTTCCCTCGTGATATGGAATAGCTAATTATCGCATAGGCACTCCAGCCAGGTTTGGTGATCTCCCACAATTGAATTGTTTGAAATTCTGTGTCAGCTCATGACTCAGTAAGGAGTTAACCAGTAGAAGGGTTGGTGTGTTGTCACTGCACTGAAGTGCACTGGGTCTGTAACCTTCACATGAAATGGTTTGGTTCTGGAGTAGGTGTGCCTGCAAATGGTTTGAGAGGATGATAAACAGGCATTGGCCTGTGTGCGGACGACATTGTCGAGTGATGCACTGACGTCACCAAAGCCCTGATCAAACCAGTTGGCCTTTCAACCAGTTTGTTCCCAACATCAGCCTGCAGCTACTTGACTGACTGTGTTCTGTTTCAGGTCTGACTCTGAAGTGTGGGAGCGATGTCTGGTGAGTGGTGATCTTCCTGTTAACTGAAACCTGGTCTACCGCTGCCAACAATCCTTGCTGTTTTAGCACATTGAAGTCCCAGCCTTGAGCCTGCAGCTACAGGGTGTTGACAGTGTTCCCCTGTCTTGTGCCGAGAACTTGGTTCTGACTAATATTTATATGGAGAGTCATAGCCAAGTGGGTCATGGCTGGCTTGGACATCTGGTGCAGTTTGAAACAGTTAGTCAGAGCACAAACGAGTTTGCTTGATCCTTGGTCTCTGCTGACTCAGTTCTGGGAATGGTCCCTGACCTGTTTTGAAAAACATACAAATTTAGAGCGGAGGTTGGCTACTTGAGCCTTTCTGTCCCACCCTGCTATTCAGGAAGATGATGGATTGTGATGCCCATGTTACATTTCCACTGACCCTCTGACTTTTGACTTAATTAAGCTTTGCTGTCAGTACTGCTTTCAAGTTAATGAGTCGGTGTCCATGAGCCTTTCCAACAGAGTATAAGTCTGGGCTGAACTTCTGTCCTGTGCCCCCAGTCTTGTTGATGGGGGTTTTTGTCCCTGTGATGATAGTCCGTGTCTTATGTGCTGTGTAGGGGCAGAACCTGCAAAGGTGAACCCACTGTCTCTCTCAGTATGGAGTGAAGATTGCTTGTTTTCCAAACAGTCTGATGGGACAATCTAGCTGCTAATGGGGATGCTGGGTTGGGAGGCAAGGAAAGTGCTTTTTCCCATGCTGTTTGCTTTTTTCTCTAGGTGACTGAAGATTAGTGTCCACACTATCAAAGCAGGTGAGTGGTCTTCCCGGCACAGTGGGCAGCGTCCTCTGTTTTGTTTGAGCTGTGATGGCAGTATTCTTGAGTGCTGTGGCTTGGTTTACATAGTGAACTTGTTTCCCAAGGACTGTCTGCACATTTGCCCTGAATGATGATGGCCAGCCTGTGCAGTTTCCTGTTAGACTGCTCCTGGCTCCATTTACTACAGCCTAGTGTCTGAGGAACTTTGAATCTCTTCCATTCCTTCCATTGTGGGTGTTCCTCCCCCAAAAAAAACTAGGTCAGTCCAACTGATGCACCAGAGTTCCGGTGGAGTTATCTCTTTTTTTTCCTTGCAAGTGGGGGCCCCTGAACAAAAGGGGTGATCAGTGTTTCTTGGCTTGAGAGGCTGCTGTCTGGATGCTCTTAAAAGGTGATGCTGCTCTCTTCTGTAAACAGTCCAGTGATGATGATTCTTAGCTCACTTTGACCCTGTGTGAAAAGACATTGAACACCCTGAGTGACTCGAGTGTTACTTCAAACCAGAGGCTCTGCTGGCTTCAGTTCCTAACCCTCTTTTTCTCATTCCCTTTCAGCCTGAACTAAGATGGTGGGCCTTGTGCTGACCTGGTAAGTGTTTGCAGTTCAGAGGCTTCCTGCATGGAATTTTATGCTGAGGAAATGTTGTGGGGGAGGAGTCCACAAGGCCACTTGGAGCATCTTACAGCCACATTTCTAATGCCTTAACAGTGACTGAAGCCCTTTCAGAGCAGGTGAAGCTCACTGTAGAAATGAGGTCCTTGGGAGCTCTTAATGCTGCAGTCTGATGATCTTAAGTGGAATTTCGTTCGCCTGAACAATTTCTGATGTCACCAAAATATCTGATGCAGTTTAAAATGGCAGGGCTGTATTGTTGTAGGCAAGCTCTAGCTGTGTACTGATCTCCTTGTCTCCTTGATTACAGATGTGGCTGACTTCAGGGACCCTCTATTTGGAACCAGGTGGGCTTCTGTGTCCTGAGAGCTGAACTCTGCCTCTGATTTGCATTTGGGTCCCAGTGTAAGTTAGACTGACCAAACTCTAGTTGTCCACCCTGATGTCTTCCCATTCCTGTGGGACATTGTTGTTTAGGCTGTAACTCTAAACCCCTTCCCTGATATCAGTTCTGAATCTAAAGTGTTTGAATTTGAAGATGAGTGCTTGCTTTGTTCTGGCTCTTGTGATGACTACATTACCGCCCCAGTCTGATTTTATCCAATGACTGACTGGTACAGTGTCTGATTGCCATTGAAAAGCTTGCCCAGCTGAGGAAAACCACTGTTTAGTGAGCAACCAGTATTCTGCATGTTTAATATTCTTGGTACCCTCCAAACCTGGTGTACCACCAGTATTGAAGAGTTTAAACTATTCAACTAGGTGGCCCTTGGCTTATGATTTTATTCATTGCTCCTGACTATCCCTATATGTGTGCAGGGATGAAGTGTATCACAGGGCTGTTGGAATGTGGGATGCTGATATCTTTCAGGCTAAGATGAACAGCTATTATCTCCCAGTTTGTTGACTGGTTTTGTGATTGCAACCTGACTGGATTTTCCTTTACAAATCAAGGGGAGATGAGCAAGTGGGAGAAATGGAACTGTGGGTACAGCATGATCATTATTTCTACAATGGAGAACAGCAATCAAGGTTCTGAGTCATATCAGAATAAGAATAGTCCTCAATAGTATACTGCACTGAGGTCTCAATATCTGTGCTGTGGTCCCCTGTGCCCAGAGGGGCACTGAAGCAATTTAATTTTCTCATTCTGTGTGAATTTAATGGACTGTAAGGAGCCAGAATCAAGATTGAATGCACTAGTACATGAGCTGTGTTGGGACAATTGTTCTAGTGACAGTAGTTTTTTTTTGTGTGGTGTGAAACTGTGCCTGTCGTTTTTAGCAGGTATTGGCGTGAAGCGCACCACTCGCACTAGTGAGCTTTAGCATGGACCTAAGCATGATCCAGTGCCTCCCACAACCAGGACACCCTGCTGTGCAGTGTAATGACAGCAAGTGGGGTGGCTGCACAAGGGAATGTTGAGTTAGATAAAGGTGAGTTGAAGTTAACAATTTGTTCATTTTAGTAGTTTCCTGTTTGATTTTCCTCAGCAGTGAGGGGCAGTATTGTCTCTGCTGGAGTACTAGACTACCATGCCAAAGTGAGTCGTTTCAGTCTCCATTTGCCTGTGCAAATGGTGATTGTTGTGGCAGTATTGAAGCAAACTTGCCTGTCGCTGTAATCTGCTGTGAGATCAAGGGCCTGTTCCTCAAATATTATGTTGTTTTTTCACAGGTGCAGATACAAGGGATTCAAAATCATCATGGCATAAATGTTGGTTACCACCTTTTGCACGGAATCTTATACTGCTTCATGGTGCTTCCTGGACCAGAAAGTTTGTGAAGATGTTTTATGGTCTGATTTGAAATAAACTTGTTTTCTGACCCTTCTGTCTATTGTCATGTTTCTGAAGTTATCCCCAAATCAATGGATCAGCTGTTTAGGAAAGAGGGTGGGTGGAGGAGTGATGCTTCCTGAAGGAAGGAGCATAACACAATTTCTGGGAATTAAGTAATCCAGAAACTTTAATTTAAATTAATTCATGTTACTTTTATAATACAAAATGTACAAATACAACTGGCTGCTTCCAATTCCAGAGCAATTGCACCCCATTGGCTGCAGGAGAAGTGAGCGTTTGGGTGGATTGGAGATTAAGCCATACTGAGACTGGCGCTTTGCAGCAGTAGCCTTGGCTGGGTCTTGCATCCAGAACAGGACAGTGACCATCTCCTTCACTCACTCAGCCTGATTGCAATAGGTGGCCTGCTTATTACTGGTGTGCACAGTAAAACCCTCTTTGTACACTGGGTCTGTTACTTGATGTTAGAATTCAGATTTTTACAGTCTGGATCCAGGAGGCTGATTTTTAAGGGACTGAGGACTGCAGTTGAGGGTTAAATGATTAGCTGTGATCTCAGGAACAGCCATGTGAAGCAGCAATGGTCTGCATGCTTGTGTTTTGTTGTCTTGCCTTTTGCAGTGACATCCTGTATCAGCTTTGTGAATTCCAGTATTCTAGGAACCTTTCCTTCCACAATCTGGTCTTCCAGCTTGGAAAGAATCCAGCAAAACAAATTGCTGGAAAAGCATAGAGGGTCTGGTTGAATCTCAGAACTAATGGTATGAAGGGTCTAGGCCTGAAACACAAGCTTTGCTGCTCTGAAGATGCTGCTTGGCCTGCTTTGTTCATCCAGCTCTGTACCTTGTCTTGGAACTGCAGATGCTGGAGAATCCTACTATCTGTGGCCAGGAAAAGGTTTGGTTTTATTTTGTGATAGTGGGGAGAGGATAAGGAAGAGTAGAGCCCAAAGGGAAGACAGTTGGACAGACAAAGGAGGATGAGTGGCTCCTATGATGTGTGTAATAGCACACTGATAACATATTGTGGAGCTGGAAGAACACGAGCCCAGCCAGCATTAGAGGAGCAGGAAGGTTGATGTTTCTGTGAAGCCAACTTTCCTGCTCTAATGCTGCCTGGGCCGCCATGTTCTTCCAGCTCCACACTTCTCTCGGACTCCAACATCAGTTACTGTCTCTGATAACAAGGCTTGTTGAGGACATGCCTCAAAAATTGGAATTCAGCTGAACCCAGCAGGTTCTCCATGTCCTTAGCCCCATCATCTAACACACAAAGCCTTGTTACAACATAGTTTGCTATTACACAACCCATTGGGAGTCACTTAGTGTGCCACCCCCCGCCTTAATATCTTCATTCTCCCAGGCTGACCATTGTCCACTCCTTTTATCTATTCTCCTTGGGGTCTACCTATTGTTTACTCCCTTTCCTCCAACTTGGGCAAAAAAAAACTTTTTTCTGCCTACTATCAGCGCTTAGGGAGGGTCACTGGACTGGCAAATGGGACTAGAATAATTTAGGAGATGATAGAAGGGTCCAGACCTGAAACGTCAGCCTTCCTGTTCCTCTGATGCTGCTTGGCCAGCTGTGTTCATCCAGCTTGACACCTTGTTAGGATATCTGTTTGGCGTAGACAGTTGGACCAGAGGGTCTGTTTCTTTGCTGCACAGCTGTGACTATGGCCCAAAATGTTAACGCTAACCTCTCCATGTTCTGCCAAACCTCTGGAGTTTTTCCAGCTATTTCTAGTTCTGATTTCCAGCATCCACAGTTCTTTTGGTATTTAATTTAAAATATCTCAGAATTTGCTTCTTGTGACCAACATAGGGACAGGCTAAAATTGTCTTTCAGCTCCCTGTGATGGAGGCAGGACAGTGTCAGTGAGATTTACCCCTCTTGGGACAAGAGGGGAGTCTGTCCCTTGCTTCTCCAGTGAGTGAAGGCATTGTCTGTCTGACCAGTGACGAAGACTGGAGGGATTGATTTCAGCATCGGTAGGGTGAATCAGGGTATTTTAACTTCAGCTCCTGTTTGAACTGGCGGAAGAGGATCCGGTTGCGTCTGTTCTCCTCATCTTTCTGCGGGTGGAACTCGCTGGCCAGCTTGAAGCCTTTGTGGATGAGGAAGGCATTGTCCAACACTGCAAAACTGTAGCCAGCGACGTGGAGCTCACAGGCCTGGGCAAAAGAGTGCAAATAAATCAATGATTTAATTCGAGCCCTCTGTCAGAAAGTTACTGAAATGCCAAGGGGAGAAAGATAAAACCAAAACAACAGTGTGGAGCTGGATGAACACAGCAGGCCAAGTAGCATCCCTACAGCACAAGCCCATTCCGTCCACAGCCCCACCCTATCCCGATAACCCTGCATTTCCCACAGCCAAACCACTGAGCCTGAGCATCCCTGGGAACTATGGGACAATTTCTCACGGCCAATCCACCCTAACCTGCACATCTTTGGACTGTGGGAGGAAACCCATGCAAACACGGGGAGAATGTGCAAAGTCTACACAGACAGTTGCCCGAGGGTAGGATCAAACCCATGTCCGTGGTGCTATGGGGCAGCGATGCTAACCCCTGAGCCACAACGCCACCTCAAGACGCTCAAATCTTAATGCATTTGCAGGGAGTTACATATTAAAACTAGATAACTTTGCCGTAACCATACCAGCTGTACAGCTGCTCTCTCATCAGAGAGAGAGAGAGAGAGAGCTGGTGATGAGGGCAGAGGTTGAGAATAAGGTAGAACAAAGAACAATACGGCACAGCAACAGGCCCTTCAGCCCTCCAAGCATATGCTGACACATTTTGCCCTTCCACATTAAAACTGTCTCACTTGCAGGATCTGTGTCCCACTCTTCCCTTCCTGCTCATGTATTCATCCAGGTGCTTCTTTCAATGCTGTTATTGCATCTGCTTCCACTCCCTCCCCTGGCAGCACATTCCAGGCACTCACCACCCTTTGTGTGAAAAACTTGCCTTGCGCATCTCTCTTAAACTGCCCCTTGAACCTGTGTCCCCTAGTAACTGACCCCTCCACCCTGGGAAAAAGTCTCATACTTTCCTCTCTATCCATGCCATTTGCAATCTTAGAAACTTCTATCAGGTCGCCCCTCAACCTCCTGCCTTCCAGTCAGAACAAACCCAGTCCATCCAGCCTTTATTCAGAGATAAAGTCCCCCCCAACCAGGTAAGATCCTGGGAAATCTTTTCTGTACCCTCTCCAAAGCATCCACGTCCTTCTGGTAGTGTGGTGACCAGAACTGTACACAATATCCCAAGTATGGCCTAACTGAAGTTCTACTTCACTTGCCAATTGTTATACTCAGTGCCCCTTCCAATGACGGCAAGCATGCCATATGCCTCAAACAGTACTGGAATTGAACCCATGCTGTGGCAACATACTGCATTGCAGAGCACAGGAACAGGAGACTGAGTCGGATGATCAGCCATTATTGTACTGAATGGCACGGCAGGCCCAAGGGGTTGATAGGCTGCCGGGAACCTAGGAAAAGGCACAACACTTGACAACATTCCCTTTGTTTTTCTTTACTCATTCACAGGATGAGGGTATTGCTGGCTAGGCCAACCATCAATCACAATGCCATGGGTCTGGGGTCACATGTAGGCCAGACCCATCCCCAAAGGACATTAGTGAACCAGGTGGGTTTTTCCCCAACAATTAGCAACAGATTCATGGTCATCATCAGACTCTTATTTCCAGATTTTAATTGAATTCAAATTCCACCATTTACCATGGCAGGATTCGAACCCACACCCCAGGGACATTACCTGGCTCTCTGACTTAACAGTCCAGCAATAACACCACTAGGCCATTGCTTCCCTTTTGTTTTGTAACGATTGGATCTGTAACAAGTATGTTGCTTCTACTCAGACAGTATGAGCCACCCTTTGACTGATCATCCTAAATAGCTATTTGGGTAGTGAAAACACCCTCAGATTTGTTCAGCACCATCGCTAACTGTGGAATCACATCCAAGATTCTATTTTTGGGTCTTTGTGGCCATTTCAAATTTGGCATTCTTGCGTTTGTCCTGATGAGTGAAGATGGAAAGACTCAGCAACAGCTTTCACTTTTGAGCAAGGTTCAAGTTTTGTTTCACCAAGCCACAGTGCAGGACGTTGGTTAGGGCCACTTTGGGAACACTGTTCAGTTCTGGTCTCCCTGCTACAGGAAAGATATTGTGAAACTTGAAAGGGATGTCACCAGGGCTGGAGGGGTTCGAGCTACAGGGAGGGGCTGAATGGTCTGGGGCTATTTTCCCTGGAGCATCGGAGGCTGAGGGGGGGACCTTATAGAGGTTTATAAAATCATGGGCATGGGTAGGGTAATTAGCCGAGGTCTTTTCTCGGGGGGAGGGGGAGGAGGAGTCCAAAACTAGAGGGGCACAGGGTTAAGGTGAGAGGGGAAAGATTTAAAAGGGAGCTGAGGGGTAACTTTTTCACACAGAGGGTGGTGCTTGTGTGGAATGAGCTGCCAGAGGAAGTGGTGGGGGCTGGTACAATGACAACATTTAATAGATGAGTATATGAATAAGAAGGGTTTAGAAGGATATGGGCCAAACACTGGCAAATGGGACTGGATTAATTTAGGTCTGCCTGAATGAATTGGACCAAAGAGTCTGTTTCCATGCTGTATATCTCTGTGACTCAACAGGACAATAATAAATCAAATCAAATCAGTCTCTTCTAATAGCTAATACACTCTAATCCAGGCAACATCCTGGTAAACCCCTGATGAGCAGAACTCCACACAATACTCTACATGTGGCCTAATGGAAGTTTTACACAGCTGCAATGTTTAAATTGTGGTGAGCTCCAACAACACATAGCCTTTGTTTCTTTCATTCTTACAAACAAAATAATACAGAGACCAGAGGCTTGGGAAGACAAACACAGGTCCCTTAGAGTCCAGAGCTAGGGAAATTTTGAGGTGCCAACCAAAGAAATTGCAGAGAAAGCAAACCCAGACTTTAGTCCATCTTCAGAAAACATGACACACATAACCTCTCACAAATATTGGGGAACGAAGGGTCCATAGAGAGGTGTAATTGATGAAAATATGTGATATTAAAAACACGGTGCTTGTGAAATGAATGGGGTTGAAGTCTAACAAACTCACAGGGCTTGAATAATCTACATGCCCACGGTACTAAAGGAAGGGACCTGGAAATATTGGCTGCATTAGTGGTCAGCTTCCAAACTTCTTTAGATTCTGGAACAACAGATTGGAGGGTGGTGAATGTAGCCCCACAATTTTAAACAAGGAGGGAGAGGAAAAAAAACACGAGAGTTACAGACTAATTAGCCTAACAGAAGTCCATTAGTCATACAGTCATAAAGTCACCAGCATTTGGCCCATCTCTCTCTAACCCCTTCCTATCCATGTCCCTGTCCGGGTGCCTTTTAAATGCTGTAACTGTACCAGCCCCCACCACTTCCTCTGGCAGCTCATTCCATACACACACCACCCTCTGTGTGAAACAGTTACCCCTCAGGTCCCTTTTACATCCTCCCCCTCTCACCTTAACCCTGTGTCCCTCTAGTTTTGGACTTCCCCCACCCTGGGGGGAAACAACCTTGTCTATTCACCCTGTCCATGCCCCTCATGATGTTATAAACCTCTATAAGGTCCCCCCCTCAGCCCCCGACACTCCAGGGAAAATAGCCCCAGACCATTCAGCCCCTCCCTGTAGCTCAAACCCTCCAACATCCCTGTAAATCTTTTCTGAACCCTTTCCAGTTTCACAACATCCTTCCTACAGCAGGGAGACCGGGATTGAACACAGTTTTCCAAAAGTGGCCCTAACCCATGTCCTGTACAGCCGCAACATGACCCTCCCAACTCCCTGTACCCAATGCACTGACCAATAAAGGTAAGCGTCTCAAATGCTTTCGTTATGCTCAATTATAAAAGATGTGATTACAGGACACATAGAAATCATTAGCAACACAAGTTGCTAGACGCTGCCAGACCTGCTGAGCTTTTCCAGCAACTTCTGTTTCTGTTTCTGATTTACAGCATCTGCAGTTCTTTCGGTTTTTACTTAGAAATCATTAATGAATTGAGACAAAGTCAGAATGGGTTTATGAAAGGGAAATCTTAACTAATCTGCAGGATTTTTTTTGAGGATGTAACTAGCAGAATAGATAAAGGAAAGCCAGTGGAGATGGTATATTTCGATTTCTAGAAGGGTTTTGATAGGAGATGCATGGGAATTGGGATAATATACTGGCACGGACTGAGAATTTCTTAACAACTTGGAGAGAGAGAATAATCAGGTGCCAGTCGGTGGTTGGCATGGGATATCACAGGGATCTGTGTTTCAGCCCCAATAACATTACTGGCCTGTGTGAGGGAACCAGATGCATCATTTCTAACTAAACTGTGTGTGATTGTGAGGAGGAGCAGGGAGACTTCAAGGCGATTTAGATAAGTTGTGTGTGAAGAACAAACACATAGCAGATGCAGTAGAATACAAATAAATATGAAGTTGTACAGTTTGGTGTGAAAAACAAGGCAGTGATTAAAAGGAATTCTGGAATTTGCATATTAATCCTTCCTAACTGATTAAAGATTTAACAGCATTCTTAGGTTTGTTTGCATCAGTTCAATGACGCTTTGATCTTTTGCTTATAAATTCTTGTCTGATGCCACCTTTCTCCCTGACAGCTGAAGAAGGAGCGAGACTCTGAAAGCTTGCGTCTTAAAATTAACCTGTTGGACCATAACCTGGTGTCATGTGATTTTTGACCTTGTCCGCCCCAGTCCGACACCAGCACCTCCACACACTGTAGGGATTTTTCTGAAGAAGGGTCCAGGCCCAAAGTGTCAGCTTTCCTGCTCCTCTGATGCTGCTTGGCCTGCTGTGTTCATCCAGCTCCACACCGCGTTATCCGGGATTCTATGTATGTTCCTGTTGCTAGTTGCTGTCTCTATATATCCACTGAGTTTAATTGCGGAAGAGTTGGGTCCAAAACCACATCATTTAGATATTTTACCATATTAAGTGTGCTATTCACAAACAAGTCATTGCTAATTATCTATAACCTGCTTCACGCTGTCCCCAAGCTCAGTTATCACCATGGCTGGTGAAGCTTCCACAGTCGAAGAGCTCAGTCACGCTAAACATCACACACACCTATATTCCTCATCCTGCCTGTTATCACTCTGTTCCTCATCTGTCAGCTCACTTGCATTAACCACCTGGGCTTCCATATCCCACTTAACGAGCCTGCCCCACCCCAAGTTGGCGAGGCCCCTCGCAGCCGAATAGCTCACCTGACTGATGCGGTTGAAGCCATACTGCTCAAACCTCTCATCGTAGGGGGGCACGGTGGTGCGAGAGATGTAGAAGGGCTCCCAGGGGTCAGTCCACTGGCGAGTGTATGCCACCCGCAGGCCAGGCCCACTGGCACTGGGCAGGTTGATCCAGCGGCTGTAGTTGGTGGGAGACTGGCAGCGGGGGCACAGCTCGGCATAGAAAGGGCGCACCTCGGCCACCTGGTACAGCTGCTGGAGCTCGGCCTTGTCCTCAGGCAGGCGGCGGGTATGACGCATCTCCAGGGCGGGCACAACAAAGACAGTGCGGTCGGTGGGAGTGAGGGGGCTGGCACCCTGCCCGGGGCTGGGTGGTGGCTGGGGCAGGGTGGCTAGCAGCTCCAGGAAGAGGGGGTGCAGCCTGCCGCTGGGCAGCATGTCCACATCGATGAGCAGGACGTGGCGGGAGGGTAGAGCGTCACGGGCTGCGTTGCGGAGCAGATTGTTTGGGTAAGGCCCGGCGCTGAGCGCATAGTTGGTGTGTCCCAGGCCAAAGCGACGCAGGCGAGTGAGGGCCCGATGGCAGGCTGGGTGGGGGTCCGGGGGTTCTCCAGCCCCGAGTTCCAGGGGCTCTCCTGCCCCAGGGTCCAGGGCCTCCCCTTCCTCCGGGAGAACCCTGTCCCTGCTGGGAGTCACCAATGTGAAGGTGACCCGACCTCGCAGGCACGGGCAGTGCCCCTCCAGGTTGTGAATGAGCTGGAGGCTGGCTCTCAGTTCCCCGGGGCCAGCGAACACAGCCACTGCCAGTGGTCCCTGCCAGCGGCGTGCCAAGGCCGGCAGATGGTACAGGTTGTGCAATGAGCTGTGGGTAGCCAGGCTCAGCTCCAAGCCCCCGGGTTTACGGGCCACCGGGCTCCGGCTCACGTCCCGGTACAGGCGATAGCGCCCACTGGGATCCAGCCTCCCCGGGCCCAGGGTCGGGGGGCTGCGGGAATCGGACTCTCCTCCCTGGGCCCCAGCACCGGGAGCAGCCCCGGGCCGGGCTCCGGCCTGGAAGAGCCGGGAGTAGCGGAGCCGCTGCTGGCGGCCGTGCAGCCCAGACAGGAGGCCGAGGTAAAGCAGCTGCAAGGCGGCTACCAGCAGCAAAGCGGCGAGCAGCGCCCGGAACCCGGAGCAAGGGGCCCGCAGCACCAGCAGCCGCGCCATGTCGTGCCCGCTCCCCCCACTCTCTCTCTCTCTCTCTCTCTATCCCTTACACTCACACTCTCTCTCTCTCTCTATCCCTGACACTCACACTCTCTCCCTCTCTATCCCTTACACTCACACTCTCTCTCTCTCTCTATCCCTGACACTCACACTCTCTCTCTCTATCCCTTACACACACACTCTCTCTCTCTATCCCTTACACTCACACTCTCTCTCTCTCTCTATCCCTGACACTCACACTCTCTCCCTCTCTATCCCTTACACTCACACTCTCTCTCTCTCTCTCTATCCCTGACACTCACACTCTCTCTCTCTATCCCTTACACACACACTCTCTCTCTCTCTATCCCTGACACTCACACTCTCTCCCTCTCTATCCCTTACACTCACACTCTCTCTCTCTCTCTATCCCTGACACTCACACACTCTCTCTCTCTATCCCTTACACTCACACTCTCTCTCTCTCTCTATCCCTGACACTCACACACTCTCTCTCTCTATCCCTTACACTCACACTCTCTCTCTCTCTATCCCTTACACACACACTCTCTCTATCCCTTACACTCACACACTCTCTCTCTCTATCCCTTACACACACACTCTCTCTCTATCCCTTACACTCACACACTCTCTCTCTCTATCCCTTACACACACACTCTCTCTCTATCCCTTACACTCACACACTCTCTCTCTCTATCCCTTACACACACACTCTCTCTCTATCCCTTACACTCTCAATCTCTCTCTATCCCTTACACTCACACACTCTCTCTCTCTCTATCCCTGACACACACACACACACACTCTCTCTATCCCTTACACTCTCAATCTCTCTCTATCCCTTACACTCACACACACTCTCTCTCTCTATCCCTTACACTCACACACACTCTCTCTCTCTATCCCTGACACTCACTCACACTCTCTCTCTCTATCCCTTACACTCTCAATCTCTCTCTATCCCTTACACTCACACACACTCTCTCTCTCTATCCCTGACACACACACACACTCTCTCTCTCTCTCTATCCCTTACACTCACACTCTCTCTCTCTATCCCTGACACTCACACACACACTCTCTCTCTCTCTCTATCCCTGACACTCACACTCTCTCTCTCTCTATCCCTTACACTCACACACACACTCTCTCTCTATCCCTTACACTCTCAATCTCTCTCTATCCCTTACACACACACACACTCTCTCTCTATCCCTTACACTCACTCACTCTCTCTCTCTATCCCTTACACTCTCAATCTCTCTCTATCCCTTACACTCACACACACTCTCTCTCTATCCCTTACACACACACTCTCTCTCTATCCCTTACACTCACACACACACTCTCTCTCTCTATCCCTGACACTCTCTCTCTCTCTCTATCTATCCCTTACACTCAAACACTCTCTCTCTATCCCTGACACACTCACACTCTCTCTCTCTATCCCTTACACTCACACACTCTATCTCTCTCTCTCTATCCCTGACACTCTCTCTCTCTATCCCTGACACTCTCACACTCTCTTTCTCTATCCCTGACACTCACACACACTCTCTCTCTATTCCTTACACTCACACACTCTCTCTCTATCCCTTACACTCACACACTCTCTCTCTCTCTCTATCCCTTACACTCTCAATCTCTCTCTCTCTATCCCTTACACTCACACACTCTCTCTCTCTATCCCTTACACTCACACACACTCTCTCTCTATCCCTTACAGACACACTCTCTCTCTATCCCTTACACTCACACACACTCTCTCTCTCTATCCCTGACACTCTCAATCTCTCTCTCTCTATCCCTTACACTCACTCACTCACTCTCTCTCTCTATCCCTTACACTCTCACTCTCTCTCTCTATCCCTTACACTCACACACTCTCTCTCTATCCCTGACACTCTCCACACTCTCTCTCTCTCTCTATCCCTGACACTCTCTCTCTCTATCCCTGACACTCTCACACTCTCTCTCTCTATCCCTGACACTCACACACACACACTCTCTCTCTATCCCTTACACTCACACACTCTCTCTCTCTATCCCTTACACTCACACACTCTCTCTCTCTATCCCTGACACTCTCAATCTCTCTCTCTCTATCCCTTACACTCACACACTCTCTATCTCTCTATCCCTTACACTCACACACTCTCTCTCTCTATCCCTGACACTCTCAATCTCTCTCTCTCTATCCCTTACACTCACACACACTCTCTCTCTCTATCCCTTACACTCACACACTCTCTCTCTATCCCTTACACTCACACACTCTCTCTCTCTCTCTATCCCTGACACTCTCAATCTCTCTCTCTCTATCCCTTACACTCACACACTCTCTCTCTCTCTATCCCTTACACTCACACACAGTCTCTCTCTATCCCTTACACACACACTCTCTCTCTATCCCTTACACTCACACACACTCTCTCTCTCTATCCCTGACACTCTCAATCTCTCTCTCTCTATCCCTTACACTCACTCACTCATTCTCTCTCTCTATCCCTTACACTCACACACTCTCTCTCTATCCCTGACACTCTCCACACTCTCTCTCTCTATCCCTTACACTCACTCACTCTCTCTCTCTATCCCTTACACTCTCAATCTCTCTCTCTATCCCTTACACTCACTCACTCTCTCTCTCTATCCCTTACACTCTCACTCTCTCTCTCTATCCCTTACACTCACACACTCTCTCTCTATCCCTGACACTCTCCACACTCTCTCTCTCTATCCCTTACACTTACTGACTCTCTCTCTCTCTATCCCTTACACTCACACACTCTCTCTCTATCCCTTACACTCACTCACTCTCTCTCTCTATCCCTGACACTCTCCACACTCTCTCTCTCTATCCCTTACACTCACACACTCTCTCTCTCTCTCTATCCCTTACACTCTCAATCTCTCTCTCTCTCTCTATCCCTTACACTCACACACACACACACACACACACTCTCTCTCTATCCCTGACACTCTTAATCTCTCTCTCTCTCTATCCCTTACACTCACACTCTCTCTCTCTCTCTATCCCTGACACTCTCAATCTCTCTCTCTCTATCCTTTACACTCACTCACTCACTCTCTCTCTCTCTCTATCCCTGACACTCTCACTCTCTCTCTCTCTATCCCTTACACTCTCAATCTCTCTCTCTCTCTATCCCTTACACTTGCACACACACTCTCTCTCTCTCTATCCCTGACACTCTTAATCTCTCTCTCTCTCTATCCCTTACACTCACACACACTCTCTCTCTCTATCCCTTACACTCTCACTCTCTCTCTCTCTATCCCTTACACACACACACTCTCTCTCCATCCCTTACACTCTCTCTCTCTATCCCTGACACTCTCACACTCTCTCTCTCTCTATCCCTGACACTCTCACTCTCTCTCTCTCTATCCCTTACACTCTCACACTCTCTCCCTCTCTATCCCTTACACTCTCACTCTCACTCTCTCTCTCTCTCTACCCCTTACACTCACATACTCTCTCTATCCCCCACTCTCTCTCTATCCCTTACACTCACACACTCTCTCTCTCTCTCTATCTATCCCTTACACTCTCACTCTCTCTCTATCCCTTACACTCACACACTCTCTCTCTCTATCCCTTACACTCACATAATCTCTCTATCCCCCACTCTCTCTCTCTCTCTCTATCCCTTACACTCACACACACTCTCTCTCTCTATCCCTTACACTCACACACTCTCTCTATCCCCCACTCTCTCTCTCTATCCCTTACACTCAGACACACTCTCTCTCAATCCCCTACACTCACAATCTCTCTCTCTCTATCCCTTACAATCACACACTCTCTCTATTCCCCCCAGACTCACTCTCTCTCTATCTCTTACACTCACACTCTCTCTCTATCTATCCCTTACACTCACACACTCTCTCTATCCCTTACACTCTCACACTCTCTCTATCTCACATACTCTCTCCATCCCCCACACTCACTTTCTCTCTATCCCTTACACTCACACTCTCTCCCTATCCCTTACACTCACACTCTCTCTCTATCCCTTACACTCTCACACTCTCTCTCTATCGCACACACTCTCTCTATCCCCCACTCTCTCTCTCTCTCTATCCCTTACACTCACACACTCTCTCTAACCCCCACTCTCTCTCTCTCTATCCCTTACACTCACACTCTCTCTCTCTATCCCTTACACTCACACACACTCTCTCTCTCTATCCCTAACACTCACACTCTCTCTCTATCCCTTACACTCTCTCTATCTCCCACACTCACTCTCTCTATCCCCTACACTCACACACTCTCTCTATCCCTTACACACTCCCACTCTCTCTAACCCCTACACACACTCTCTCTCTATCCTCCACACTCTCACACTCTCTATATCCCTTACACACTCACACTGTCTTTGTCCCCTACACTCTCATTCTCTCTACCCCCTATATCCACACTCACTCTATCCCTTACATCCACACTCTTTCCATCCCTTACACACTCACACTGTCTCTATCCCCTACACACACTCTGTCTAGCCCCCACACGCTCTCTGTGCCCCACACACTCTCACAGTTCTCTATCCCCCACACTCACACACACTCTCTATCCCCTGCACACTCTCCCTCTCCCTCCCCTACACGCACAGTCTCTCTATCCCATACACCCACACAGTCTCTCTCCATGACACGCGTGCTCACATTCACATTCACAGTCACTCTCTTCCTCCACACACTCACGCTCTCATTCACACTCACCCATTCCCTCTTTCTGTCACACTCACTCACATTCACTCTCTCTGCAATCTTTCTGTGTCTCTCTCACAAACTCTGTCTCTGTCTCACCTCTCTCCCTATGCACGCAACCCCGCACTGCCTCTGATCCCTCTCCTCCTCTAATCCCTGTCCCCCTCCTCTAAGCCCTCTCTTCTCTTCTGCCCCACTCCCACCCCTACCTCCACCAATCTCTCACCCACCCAACCCCACTGAACCTTCTGTAGCCCCCACGCCCACTGAACCTGTCTCCCCCCACGCTTACTGATCCCTCTCTTCCCCTACCCCCACTGATCCCACTCTCCCCCTCCACCCCTGCCAATCCCTCTCCCCACCCCCACCAATTCTTCTACCCCTTCCCCAACAAGCATTCTCTTCCTCTCCCCCCAACTCCCACCTATCCCTCTCCCCCACCACTTCCCCACTGAATGCTCTCCCCCCAACCTGTTCCTTCTCTCCTTCTCACATCCACCTGATCCTTCTCTCCTCTCACCCAAACTCTCTCCCCCTCTTGCTTCCCTCCACCTGATCCCTCTGGCCCTCTTAAACCCTCAACGATCCCTCTCTCCTCTTGTCCCATTCCCACTCTCTCTCCCTCTTCCTCCTCCTCCCTCACCCGTCCTGATCCCCAGCCCTACTCCTTCCCATATCTCCTTCTCATCCCTCCCCCTCTCTCTACCTATCTCCACACCTACTCTCTCCCCTCCCTATCCTCCCTGCTTTTACCCCCTCCTCAGAGAAAATAAAAAAATCCTCCTCAACTTGGTCTTCAATAGGAGACCCCCCTATTCTGAAACGGTGCCCACCTCCCGCTCCACTTCATTCTTGAGACCAACCATAAGGGAGCAGACTCTTGCAAGTAGGAGACAGTAGGAACTGCAGATGCTGGAGAAGCTGAGATAGCAAGGTGTGGAGCTGGATGAACACAGCAGGCCAAGCAGCATCAGAGGGGCAGGAAGGCTGATGTTTCAGGCCTAGACGCTTCTTCAGAAAAGGGCAGATCATACAAAGTGCCTCAGGGTAGCAGAACAGAGTGCAGAATGCAGTGTTACAGCTGCACAGAAGGTGCAGAGAGAGAAAGATCAGAATGAACATTTGAGAGGTCCATTCGAAAGTCTGATAACAGCGGGGAAGAAGGGTCTATCCTTTTCTGAAGAAGGGTCTAGGCCCAAAACGTCAGCCTTCCTGCTCCTGTGATGCTGCTCGGCCATCTGTGTTCATCCGGCTCTGCACCTTGTTATCTCACGCCCTTGCAACGCCCTTGTTACAGTCCCCTCAGATCTTAAAGTTTCCACCAGGGGCTTCTCCCTCCCTTAGGGTCATGGTTCTGCAGGGGTTAATGCTCATGTCTTATTGTGTCTACCCACAATGCTGGCATCTCACACAGTCTGGGGTAGAGCCAGGGAGTTGAAATGGAGCTTTCAGGGGGATGACACAGATTTGTACCAGCTCCATAAGCTTTGATTCAGCTTGATTAAAAGAGGTTGTATTTATTGCTTTCATACAATAAAACTTGTTGCTGTATAAGGACTGGCTCTTCTATAGATACTGTGTGACGGTGTATCCTCTGCCAACAATCACCAGATAGACCCGAGAGCAGTAACCAGCGCAGTGAGTGGTGTCTGATTCAAGAACAGCTTCTTCCCCGCTGTTATCAGACTTTTGAATGGACCTCTCAAATGTCCATTCTGATTTCTCTCTCCACACCTTTTGTGCAGCTGTAACACTGTCTTCTACCCTGATACACTTTGTATGGTACAATCTGCCTGCAAAGCACAGAAAACAATACTTTTCACTGCATCTCGGTACACGTGACGGTAATAAATCAAACCCTAACTCAGTAACCAGCTCAAATGTGTGTATGTAAGGAGCCTCGCCAATATTCATAGATGCACCACCGAAAGTATTCTATCTGGGTGCATCACAGCTTGGTACGACAACTGTACAGGACTGGAAGACACCACAGGGAGTTGTGAACACAGCCCAGTTCATCACATAAGCCAACCTCCCATCCATGGACTCCGTCTACATTTTTTGCTACCTCAGAAAGGCGGTTAACATCTCCCTAGGCCGCTCTCACCCCCGTTATAATCTCTTCCAACTTTTTCCATCAGGCAGGAGATACAAAAGCTTAAACACATGCACCGACAGATTCAAGAACAGATTCCTCCCTGCTGTTATTAGAGTGCTCAATGGAACTCTCACATTTTCAATTTAATGATCTCGCTCTTGGTGCACACTCTCTGCAGCCATTACATTGTATTCCTCGCTGTGTTCTATTACCCTCTTATCTTTGTATGGTATGGCCTGCCTGTACAGCAAGCAACACAAAACTTTTCACTGTTTTAGATACATGTGACAACAGTAAGTCAAACCAATTTACCCTAACCCAGCGCCAAAAACAAATATCACAAGGTGTCAGCAGGAAAAATATTGTATACCCCTCAGCTCCCCTTTCCTCCTGCTCCTGAGAATTGTTCCAGGGAGTGAGGGATTTCAGTGTTGAAGACAGGCTGTTTACTTTTCGGGAGAGGAGACTGAGAAGTGGTCTAGTTGAAACTTTCATAAAACACATAAAATAAATCACAAGAGAGGCAGAAGTGACCTGAGGAAAACTGCTGTCGCAGCCTGAGAGTGCAGGGGAGGCTGATTCAGTGGAATTCCATTTTAAAAGGGAGTGAGACAGTTCAATAAGAAAGACCAATGTGCTGGGTTACAGGGAGCAGGCAGTAGAGTGACAAAGAGCACTGACAGTCATTGAGAGAGCTGGCACAGTTACTAAGGGCCGAACGGCCTCCTTCTGCACTGTACCATTCTGCGACTCAGCATTCGATTTCAGGGTGATGGGGCGGGGTCTGTGTATATGATAGGATGCCCTTCTAAACCCTGATCCCGAGCCCTGTGGGGGTAACCGCCATTGGGACGGCCGAACGGCCTGCGAACGCCCCGCCACGTCTCAAGTTTTCTAGGATGGCGGGTGCACTTCTCCCGCTAAATTGGGAGGCGGGGGCGCAATTCCCACTTTGACACAAAAGTAGAAGTGGAAAGAATTCAAACCAAGTCTTTAAATTGGAAGCGTGGAATCGGATTCGTTGTATCTTTTAGCAAAAGAAAGGGAGGGAGAGAGAGAAAGAATAACAAAATCGCTGGGGCAAAGGAAGGGTTCCAATCTCTCGATTCTCGATAGATTTAAGGGGTGCTGAGAGTTCATCAGGCGAGTTGGGAAAATATCTAGGGCTTTTGAAGAAATCTGGAGCGTTTCATTTCGGGGAAGGGGCGCCTGAGAAGGTGGATGGAACGTTGAGACAATGTATCGAACGTTGCAACAAATGTATCAATTCCAGGAGTCACAGTAACAATGTAACCAGGTATCGCGCTCATGAAACCCTGAGCGTGCGTGACTCTACCGGACGAGGTGGCCGAGTGGTTAAGGCGATGGACTGCTAATCCATTGTGCTCTGCACGCGTGGGTTCGAATCCCATCCTCGTCGGTCTTTTTCATACTTCGTTCTACACCCCTCCCGCCCGACAAGACGTTTGCTTTCGTTTTAATGGGGGTTTCTGTGAATCTTTTAAAACATGATAAATAAACCCAGGGAGCAATTCTGAAACCATAAGAGACGTGAGGTGCTTTAAAACCAAAGCAGAGAACTGTGGGCGTTGGGGAAAAGAAAATCACCCAGTTTTGTTTGGAAAGAGGACCTCCAGGCAATTGGGTCTACGCCGGTTGTCGAGCATCTCTGCCTATTCGTTTTCCAGCACTTGATCCGCCTGCCTCAGTGCTTTCGGGCGTTCGCTTCACTATGTCTTCGGGGTTTCCGCCGCTGCCGACCTTTTCCAGCGACTGGGGTTTGAGATTTCAGTGTCTGTTTGTTATCGATGCGGCCGAACGGCCTCAAAAAATGCGACCATTTCAGTTGTCATTGTCATGGTAGTGGGTTTGAAAGGAAAACTGAGTGAATGTGTCTGTGTGCAGGACGTTTGAGGGCGCGAAATTAATGTCTAAATGAGGGAATCGTTTAAACTGATCAAGTTCAGATCTTTCCGCCCTATTAGTCGGGACTGTACGTTTTTTTGTGTTCCACATGAGTATGAATACTGCCTCTGAATGGAAAAAAAACACTATCCCACCTCCTTGACCTGTCCGTCTTCCCTGGACTGACCTATCCCCTCCCTACCTCCCCACCTATACTCTCCTCCCCACCTATCTTCTTTTCTCTCCATCTTCGGTCCGCCTCCCCCTCTCTCCCTATTTATTCCAGAACCCTCACCCCATCCCCCTCTCTGATGAAGGGTCTAGGCCCGAAATGTCAGCTTTTGTGCTCCTGAGATGCTGCTTGGCCTGCTGTGTTCATCCAGCCTCACATTTTATTATCTTGGAATCTCCAGCATCTGCAGTTCCCATTATCTCTGATCTCTATTCTGGACAGGTTTATTACGGCTGTATAACCGTATATATACGGTTATACATGAACACAGCGGGCCAAGCAGCATCAGAGGAGCAGGAAGCCTGACGTTTCGGGTCTGAACCCTTCCCCATAAAGGGTCGGAAGATTTCTGAAGAAGGGTCTACCCTTGAAAATGTCAGCCTTCCTGCTCCCCTGATGCTGCTTGGCCCGCTGTGTTCATCCAGCTCTACACCTTGTTTGTTATCTCAGATTCTGCAGCTTCGGCAGTTCCTGCTACCCGTATTTCGGCTGTTGTTTTTTTTAGGGGGCAGCCGAAACTGTGTTATGGCTGAGCTGAACATAGATGAAATGAGCTACAGGCCATTGAACTTCATGGTTATCCTGTCAGGCCTAACTTCAGATCCGCAACATCCTTTAAGTAAAGAAAAATCTCAGATTTAAGATCAATAATTTTTGCAACAACAATGTCCTTTTTTTTGGAAGAGTTCCAAAATGACACTATCTTTTGAGTGTGTAAATGTTGCCTGGGTTCTGCAACATTTGATTTTGATCATTAGGCCGCGCCCCCTAGTCCTGACATCTCCAAATAGCACAAAGAGTTAACACTGTCCCCTCCCTTCCCCTGCTCTGCATTCAGTCCCTGTCAATCACTCCATCTCCAGCGCAGCCCGGATTAAAGGGAGGCTGCATTCCTCTGAGTCTAGGCCGTCCCGTGGCGCCCCACATCACCACCTAGTGGCCGCTGACCCTAACGTCAATCTACATCACAGGCACCTTCACAATGCTGTTCCTGTAACTATTTGTAACTCCCTCCCGGGGTATCCGTTATTCTGTATATAAACCATCCCGAATCCCGCAGTTAGATTCCAGTCTGTGATTCCCTCCTGGTCATCTGTTCCATAAAATCCAGGTTCCATAGCTGTACCAGGTTGTGAATAGGGTGTGAGGAGCGCATTGCTATGCTATCACTCCATTGATCTGTATGCCATACAAAGGTTCAGGACAATGCATGGGATAATGTTTATGGAATGCCAGCTGGAGCATCCTTTTTTTTTGTCCGCATCGATGGGAACTCAGGGAAATGGAAGAGTGTGAGTGTAAGCAGACAGATCGGGGTACTTCAGGGATCATCGACAGGAGCCCTTTCCCCATTCAGCCTGGATAGCAGGGGAATGGCAGGATCTGTCTCAGTGGGGTTGGCTCAGTGGTTAACACTGCTGCCTCTTGCCAAGGACCTGAGTTCGACTCTAACATCAGGTGGTTGTCTGTGTGGGGTTTGTACATTCTCCCCACATCTACAGGGGCTTCCTCCAATTTCTTCCCAAACTCCAAAGAAGTTCAGGTTAGGGTGGATTGGCCATGCTAAATCACCCATGCTGTGCAGGATAGGTGGGTTAGCCATGGTAAATGCAGGGTTACAGGTTAGGGGAGTTTGGATGCTGTGTGGAGGGTAGTGTGGAGTTAATGGGCTGAATGGCCTGCTTCCACACTGTAGGGATTCTATGATATAGTCAAAAGCTTGTGTGACTGAAGGGCTGATGTGGAATACAATTTCCTGCCTGCCCCATGATACTTAAAGAAGTTAGCATAGCCCAAGAGAGAAGGTTCTGAACTCTGAGATAGTAGGAACTGCAGACGCTGGAGAATCTGAGATAACAAGGTGTAGAGCTGGATGAACACAGCAGGCCAAGCAGCATCAGAGGAGCAGGAAGGCTGACGTTTCGGGCCTAGACGCTTCTTCAAATTCATGTCCTCCTTTGTCTGTGTTTATTGAGACCAGTGAGAACTAGTCATGTCTCTTGGTGGCTAGATGGTGTCTGTGTATCCTTATTGTCAGTTTTCTTCCAGGTTGGCCTGTGTATACATTGACAAAGAAGGACATTACTTGGACTGGGACAACACATCCATAATAGCACAAGCCACACAGAGACACGCTGGGAATTCCTGGAAGCCTGGTATTCTGACCGGAGCTCCATCAACAAACACATTGAGCTGGAGCCGATTTACAAAGCACTGAAACAGAACTGGAAGTGATACCAAGCACCCCAGCGAGTTGAGACATAGAAATAACAAGCAGGACAGAACGCCAATGCTTCACAGGAGATGCACTGACAGTGTTAGCGAGCAGGGTGACCAAATATCTGTACTCAAACCCTCCGGCTCACGGAGCAAGCATACAACCTAGTGTGGATTTGTAAAGGGAGGCCATGTCTGACCAGCTTGACTGAATCTTTTTGAAGAAGCGATCAGGTGAGTAGACGGGGGTGGGGGTGTGGGGAGGGGCAGTGCTTTTGATGTGACGTACATAGACTCCAGCAAAGCTTTTGCTTAGGTCCTGGCTGGGAAACTGATAGCAAACAGCCATAGGATCCATAGGGAGTTCAGCAAATTGGATCCTGAGTTGGTTCAGTGGCAGAAAGCAGAGAATGATGGCCAAGGGGCGTTTTTATAGCTGGAAGCATGGTGTCCAATGGAGTTCCACGTGGACCAGTGTGGGGGCCCCTTGCTGCTTCTGGTATGTAGAAATGGTTTCGGCTTCAATGTCAGAAGAATGATCAGTCTGTTTGAAGATGATATAAAGTAGGTGATAAATGGTGAGGAGGACAGCCTGAGGTTATGGGAGGACGTAGGTGGGATTGTATAAAACATTGGTGAGGCCACAACTAGAGTGCGCAGTTCTGGAACCTGCATTATAGGAGGGTTGTGATAGCACTGGAGAGGGTGCAGAGATTGACCAGGATAGTGCCCATTCTGAAGGATTTGGCTCATATCCCTCTAAACCCATCCTGTTCATGTACCCATCTATCTGGTCAGTATGGATGGGTTAGAGTGAAGGGTCTGTTTCCACACTGCATGTCTCTATGCCTGGAGTTGGTTTCCTTAGAACAGAGGAGATTAAGTTGGAAGGGGGAGATATGATTGACATAGATAACATTATGAGGGGCACAGATGAGGTAGACAGGAAGGAACATATCCCCTCAGAGGGACCAGGGACTGAGTGGTATAGATATAAAGTAAGGGGGCGGGAAGTTTAGAGGGGATATGAGGAAAACCTTTTTCACTCAGGGATTTTGATGTACACCAGCAATGCTGAAACACACCAGGCTGCAAGCCAAGTGCTGGGAAATGGGATTCTAGTTAGGTGTCTGTTTTGGACCAGAGCAGACTGAAGGGATATTTCCCCTGTGCTGTAGACCTCTCACTGTCTGTGCCAAGGCTTGATGCAGTATGCCAGTCAGTATTTACACACAGTCAAGGATATATTCGGTGAATCTGACGACCCACCTGATTGATATCAATTTGACAAGATCAGCCTTGGTATAAGATGTGGTGGGGGGTGGGAGTTCTTCAGAAAGGGCAGCAGTCTGGACCGAGCTGGTGTTAGTATGGACAATGCCAATATCAGAGAAGTATATCACAGCAAGACAAAACAGGGGCCATTGCAGACCCAGGAGAGTGGGGGGAAAGAACTGGGGTGAAAAATAATCTATACAGTGGGGAAGTTTAGCAATCCGATGGGATATAGAGGCCTCATCAACACCTAGATTTGGCATCAGCTCAAGGCCAAACGTGGTTGGGTGGGGGGTACAGAAGGTGGGTTTAAAGGACAGGAAAGAGTTTTCGATATGTGTGAGGTTGTTGACTTGCTTGCCAAGCTCGCTTGTTCTCGTTCAGATGTTTCGTCACCATGCTAGGAGACATCATCGCAGAACCCCCGAAGAAGCGAGGTTATTCTAATTTATATTGGAATATAAATTAGTCGGAGGCTCTTCTAATGATGTTACCAAGCACGGTGACAAAACGCCTGAACTAAAACAAGCCAGACAACAACCTGAACTACAGATCTTTGCCAAAACTTTATGAAGTTTTTGATTATGTCTAAGGGTGTGCTCAAGTAGTAGATGTTGAAACTTTTTCTCTATTAATTTCTGGGATGTGGGTATCTGGCTGGGAAGTATATCTTGCATGGGCAGGTTGGGGGGAGCTGCCTTCCTGAACCGATGCAGTTCATGTGCTATGGATTGACCCACAATGCCCCTTAGGGGGGGAATTCCCAGATTTGTGACCCAATGACACTGAATGAACGGGGATATACTCCCAAGTTGGGCTGGTCAGGGGCTCGGAGGGGAATGTGCAGGGGGTGCTGTTCCCATGTACCTGCTGCCCCTTGTCCTTCTGGATGGAAGTGGGTGGTGGGTTTGGAAGGTGCTGCCTGAGGGTCTTTGGTGAATTTCTGCAGGGCGTCTTGTAGATGGTACACACTGCTGCGACTGAGCGTCGGTGGGTGGTGGGGGAGTGGGATGTTTGTGGATGTGGTGTTGATCGAGCGGGGGCTGCTCTGTCCTGGATGGTGTCGAGCTTCTTGAGTGTTGTTGGGGCTGCCCCCATCCAGGGGCAAGTGGGGGGTATTCCATCCCACTCCTGACTTGTGCCTTGTAGATGGTGGGGCAGGCTTTGGGAGGTCAGGAGGTGAGTTACTCACCGCAGTATTGCTGGCTTCTGGCCCGCTCTTGTAGCCGCTTTGTTTATGTTGAGTCCAGTTGAGTTTCTGGTCAATGGGAACCCCCAGCATGTTGATAGTGGGGGATTCGGTGATGGTAACACCATTGAATGTATAGGGACGGTAGTGAGATTGTCTCTTATTGGTGATGGGCATAGCCTGGCATTTGTGTGGCGCGAGTGTCACTTCCACTTGCCAGCCCGAGCCTGGGTATTGTCCAGATCTTGTTGCATGTGAACACGGACTCCTTCAGTGCCTGAGGAGCCACGAATGGGACTGAACCTTGTGCAATCATCAGCGACCATCCCCATTTCTGACCTTATGATGGAGGGAAGGTCGTTGATGAAGCAGCTGAAGGTGGCTGGGCCGAGGACATTACCCTGAGGGACTCCTGCAGAGGTGTCCTGGAGCTGAGATGATCGGCCTCCCGCAACCACAGCCACCTTCCCATGTGTCAGGTATGACTCCAACCACCGGAGAGTTTGCCCCCTCATACCCACTGATTCCAGGTTTGCCAGGGCTCCTTGATGCCACACTCGGTCGAATGCAGCCTTGATATTAAGGGCTGTCTCTCTCCCCTCACCCTCTGGAGTTCAGCTGTTCTGTCCGTGTTTCAACTGAGGCTGTAATGAGCTCAGGAGCTGAGTGGCCCTGGCAGAACCCAAACTGGGCGTCACTGAGCAGGTGCTGCTTGATAGCCCTGTCACTGACACTTTCCATCACTTTACTGACGATCAAGAGGAGACTGATGGGGCGGTAATTAGCCGGGCTGGATTTCTCCTGCTTTTTGTGTACAGGACATACCTGGAGCAATTTTGCACATTGTCGGGTAGATACCAGTGTTGTAACTGTACTGGAACAGCTTGGCTCAGGGAGTGACAAGTTCTCATTGAATAGAATCCCTACGGTGTGGAAACAGGCCCTTCGGCCCAACAAGTCCACACAGACCCTCAGAGCACCCACCCCCTATAACCCACCTAATGTACAAGTTCTGGAGCAAGTCTCCAGTCCCATTGCTGGAATGTTGTCAGGGTCCATAGCCTTTGCTGTATCCAGTGTCTCCAACCGTTTCTTGATATCGTGTGGAGTGAATTGAATTGGCTGAAGATTGGCATCTGCGATACTAGGGACAACTGGAGGAGACCGAGGTGGATCATCCACTCGGCACTTCTGGCTGAAGATCACTGAAAGCTTCAGCCTTATCTCTTTGCACTGATGTGCTGGGCTCTTCGGTCATTGAGGATGGGCATATTTGTGGAGCTTCTTCCTCCAGTGAGTTGTTTAATTGTCCACAACCATTCACCCCTGGATGTGGCAGGACTGCAGAGCTTAGATCTGATCTGGTGGTTGTGGGATCGCTTAGGTCTGGATATTGCTTGCTGCTTTCGCTGTTTGGCGTGTAAGTAGTCCTGTTTAGTGGTTTCACCAGATTGATACCTCATCTTCAGGAATGCCTGGTGCTGCTCCTGGCACACTCTCCATTGAACCAGAGCTGATCCCCGGGCTTGATGGTAAAACAATGTTGTGATTAGCTTTTATTAATAGAGGGATCGAGTTCCGGAACCAAGAGGTTATGGTGAAGCTGTACAAAACTCTGGTGCAGCCGCACTTGGAGTATTGCGTACAGTTCTGGTCACCGCATTATAAGAAGGATGTGGAAGCTTTGGAAAGGGTGCAGAGGAGATTTACTAGGATGTTGCCTGGTATGGAGGGAAGGTCTTACGAGGAAAGGCTGAGGGACTTGAGGCTGTTTTCATTAGAGAGAAGAAGGTTGAGAGGTGACTTAATTGAAACATATACAATAATCAGAGGGTTAGATAGGGTGGATAGGGAGAGCCTTTTTCCTAGGATGGTGATGGCGAGCACGAGGGGGCATAGCTTTAAATTGAGGGGTGAAAGATATAGGACAGATGTCAGAGGTGGTTTCTTTACTCAGAGAGTAGTAAGGGAATGGAACGCTTCGCCTGCAACGGTAGTAGATTCGCCAACTTTAGGTACATTTAAGTCGTCATTGGACAAGCATATGGACGTACATGGAATAGTGTAGGTTAGATGGGCTTGAGATTGATACGACAGGTCGGCACAACATCGAGGGCCGAAGGGCCTGTACTGTGCTGTAATGTTCTATGTTCTATAATATAGGTGAAGATGTAATGACTGGATTGGATAACACAGGCATGCGTACCTGCTTGGAATGGACAGCAGACTCTACATTGTTGTTTGTTTTAAACTGTGCAAACATTCAATACTTTTATTTTAAAAAAAGATACTTATATAAAATAATGCGAACAAATCCAGTAGTTTACACCATCATGAATGGGTTTACATGCAGGAATAAACAAAAAAAAACTGGCACAGCCCAAGTCTCATTTATATTTTCAGGTTTAAATATTTCCCACGCTGTTGCAAGATTCAGTCCATGCTGGGGAGATTTCTCCAGGAGTGAGGGATCGGTCAGAAATCTTGGCGAATCCCAGTTTGGGAGATGGAGGGATTGGACAGAAATTTGGTGGAATCCTGCACCAGCAGAGGGGGAAATGGGTCAGACACCAGGCGATCCTGGAAGAGAGGGAGAGGGAAGGATCAGTCAAT
This sequence comes from Stegostoma tigrinum, assembly GCF_030684315.1. Taxonomy (NCBI): domain Eukaryota; kingdom Metazoa; phylum Chordata; class Chondrichthyes; order Orectolobiformes; family Stegostomatidae; genus Stegostoma; species Stegostoma tigrinum. The sequence goes on along the minus strand of NC_081395.1, from coordinate 3,751,159 downwards.
AGACAATAGGTGCTGGAGCAGGCCATTCGGCCCTTCGAGCCAGCACCACCATTCATTATGATCAAGGCTGATCATCCACGATCAGTATCCTAAATCAGAAACCAGTCATTGCTGGGGGAGAACTGGGGAAGAGAGAGGTGAAGTGGCCAGTCCCAGTGAAGAGAGGGGGCGGTCAGCGTGGCGTAGATGTAGGGATTGATTTGAATTCAACAGCAGGTGTAGCGCAGAGCTATTGTCTACAAACGTAAAGATCAAAGCGAAAGGAGTGACTGCTAGGGAGGGAGTCTTGACCAGTGCGTGAACAGACCAGTTCCTGGTCTCTATTCCAGTCAGTCCCAGTGAGATGCCAATTCTTCACCCTGGCAGCTGAGGGGAAGGAGGCAGGAATCTCCAGGGGACCTCTGTGTAGCCCAGTCACTTCATAACATGAGGCGAATGGGAAAGGAGAGTGCTGCTCCCAGGGCCAGGCCGAGAGCCAAGAAAAATGCCATCACTGCGCCAGCTGTTTCTGCATCCCTCGGAGAGACCTTCCTGTGGAAACAGTTAAGCAACAGAGACGTTAGCTTTTGTGGGGGGGAACGCTGCATCATCAAAATCTAACCAGCTCCTGGACGCAGGCTGGATTTCCACTGGGCCTGCGGGGGCAGCACTGAGCACCCTGACCCACACCACAGCCCCAGGCTTCAGGTACTGTGGTTTGAAAAGGTGACGGGGCGGGGGTGGGGGGGGGAGGAGGAGGATGTATTGGCAGTGCCCACGGCATGACCCCCACAGTCGAACAGCGCAGCCAGACACCTCTCAGAGGGTGACACCTGAGGCTCTACAATGGGGCCATCACCGCCCCCATCCCCTACCACCCTCACCCCCCTCTCCAAAATCAGTGTGATTGGGAGGGCAGGGGATGAGGTGTGTGGGTGGGGCTGGGGGTATGCCTCATCCTCCTAAAGTTGCCTTTACATTGCACTCACATCCCTAGCGTGTGCCCCCTCCCCACCCCCGTCTGGTATTTGGTGGTGGGGGGGGGTTGCTGTGTGTTGGTGGCTGGTGCTTACACAGAGTCAGCGTAGCTTCCCTCCCTACCCCTGCAGGGTCTGACAGCCTGGTACCCCCACCCAGTCTGTAACTCCCTCCCCGGGGGGTATCTGTTATTCTGTATATAAACCCCCCTGAATCCCCTCGATCAGATTCCAGTCTGTAACTCCCTCCCGGGGGGGGGGGGGGGGGGGGGGGTATCTGTTATTCTGTATATAAACCCCCTCGATCAGATACCAGTCTGTAACTCCCTCCCCGGGGGGTATCTGTTATTCTGTATATAAACCCCCTCGATCAGATTCCAGTCTGTAACTCCCTCCCCGGGGGGTATCTGTTATTCTGTATATAAACACCCCCCGAACCCCCTCGATCAGATTCCAGTCAGTAACTCCCTCCCCGGGGGGTATCTGTTATTCTGTACATAAACCCCCCCGAACCCCCTCGATCAGAAACCAGTCTGTAACTCCCTCCCCGGGGGGTATCTGTTATTCTGTATATAAACCCCCCCGAACCCCCTCGATCAGATACCAGTCTGTAACTCCCTCCCCGGGGGGTATCTGTTATTCTGTATATAAACACCCCCCGAACACCCTCGATCAGATTCCAGTCTGTAACTCCCTCCCCGGGGGGTATCTGTTATTCTGTATATAAACACCCCCCGAACCCCCTCGATCAGATTCCAGTCTGTAACTCCCTCCCCGGGTGGGGGGGGGGTATCTGTTATTCTGTATATAAACCCCCCCGAACCCCCTCGATCAGATACCAGTCTGTAACTCCCTCCCGGGGGGTATCTGTTATTCTGTATATAAACCCCCCGAACCCCCTCGATCAGATACCAGTCTGTAACTCCCTCCCCGGGGGGGTATCTGTTATTCTGTATATAACCCCCCCGAACCCCCTCGATCAGATTCCAGTCTGTAACTCCCTCCCCGGGGGGTATCTGTTATTCTGTATATAAACCCCCCCGAACCCCCTCGATCAGATTCCAGTCTGTAACTCCCTCCCCGGGGGGTATCTGTTATTCTGTGCACAGCCCTCCCTCACCAGAAGGTCAGGTTCACTTACTTGGGGGCGTAGCACATACAGAGAGTGACCAGGTAACCGTTGGAGAAGGCGAACAGAAACATGAAGGTGATGAACCAGGCATCATGGGTGAAGAGGATGGGCAGGAAGTAACGATCCTTAATGTTACAGAGCATAAAGACCGGGATGAAGGAAATCCGCAGGAGTGCCATCAGTAACAACACATTCTCCTGGTGGGGCTACGTGGACAAACACAGCAACGTTACTGCTGCATTGTTGCAGCGCCGGGCTCACGGGGAGACAGTGTGGGCCACAGCAGAGGAGAGGGGGAATGGGAGACAGTTGCGGGGGTGGGTGGGGGGGGGGGTAGAGATGGAGGTGGAACACCTCCGCGAGGCGGGCAGGACTGGGAGACAGTGTGGGGCAGGAGCGGAGAGGAGACAGACAAGAACAGCGAAAGAAAGAGCAAAGTTTTAACAATTTCAACTCACCCAGGACCAGAGAGCAGTGAGACTGCGACCTCCCCAGTCCATTATATTAAACAGCAGGAAGCAGCTGACTGGGATAAAATATTCCTCTGCACACAACAAATAATCCATTTTAACAACACGAAATAGATTCCAGTCTGTAACTCCCTCCCGGGGCATCTGTTATTCTCTATATAAACACCACCGAACCCCCTCAATCAGATTCCAGTCTGTAACTCCCTCCTGGGGGGGTATCTGTTATTCTGTATATAAACCCCCCCCGAACCCCCTCGATCAGATTCCAGTCTGTAACTCCCTCCCGGGGGTATCTGTTATTCTGTATATAAACCCCCCCCGAATCCCCTCGATCAGATTCCAGTCTGTAACTCCCTCCCGGGGGGTATCTGTTATTCTGTATATAAACCCCCCGAACCTCTCAATCAGATTCCAGTCTGTAACTCCCTCCCCGGGGGTGTATCTGTTTTATTCTGTATATAAACCCCACCGAACCCCCTCGATCAGATTCCAGTCTGTAACTCCCTCCCAGGGATGGGGGGGTATCTGTTGTTATATTTATAAATGCGGCCTCCCTCCCCCCCAGAGGGATGTAATTTTCAGAGAGCACTTACTCCACTGGCCTTGCTGTGTGTGAGAGTTGACATGAGCTGTGATTGCTGGAAAGACAGACAGGGTCACTGTGAAGATAAGGCAGATAGCGATGGCCAGTTTCCAGATCTGCAGACAAGGGGCCAAGAGGTGAATTCACTGATTTTAATACAGCTCTTGTGGGGCTACAGCCCATACAGTGCCACACCAACACAGAGAAAGGCTTTCAGGACCACAGTCAGCTTCTACATACAGAAAGACAAGGAGATACGCACACACACACACAAAGGCAGGCAGGCAGACACACACACACACACACACATACACACAGAGGCAGGCAGACACACACACACACACAGAGAGGCAGACAGACACACACACACATACACACAGAGGCAGGCAGACACACACACACACACAGAGGCAGGCAGGCAGACACACACACACACACACACACACATACACACAGAGGCAGGCAGACACACACACACAGGCAGGCAGACACACACACTCACACACAGGCAGACACACACACTCACACACACACACAGAGGGAGACACACACACACAGAGGGAGACAGACAGACACACACACAGAGGCAGACATACACACACACACACACTCACACACACAGGCAGACACACACACTCACACACACACACAGAGGGAGACACACACACACAGAGGGAGACAGACAGACACACACACACTCAGAGATACAACACACACACACACACACACACACACAGAAACGCGCACAGGCAGGCGCACAGCCAGAGACAGCCCCACTCAGACAGTAACACAGACAGACACATTCACGCCTCCCCCAACACCCCCACAGAGAAACATATCAATCAGGAGCTGAAGGAGGCCATTCAGCCCCTTGAGCCTGATGCACCGTATGATAAGACAATGGCTGACCTACAGCTTTGATTCCACTGTCCCAACAGCTCCCGATATTCCTCAATCCCTCTGGGGTTTTCCCAGTCCGATGTCAAGGTGACAGAACTCCCACTGCACCCCCCCCACCCCAACCCCACACATACGATCTGCCGAACGGACACATTCCCAGTTTGTGGGGGAGGTTGGGAATTGTGATCAATCCTTCACTGTACACACTGCCCAGCACCGTCACCATCCCCAGTATCCCAGGAATCAAACTCAGCCGATCTCACCTTCCTGAACACTTTGATCACACTGAAGCTCTTGTCTGATTGGTCATCTTGGAAGCCCGCGTCCTCCAGATGGACCAGTACCTGCTTCCCATTGGCTGGCAACATCCCATTTTTCTCCGCTGTGTGATTGGTGGAGAGAGAAAAGTTGAACCAGGGTCAGTTACTGACCAATAATCAGTCAGTGCCACCCGAGCCACACCCCACCATCCCCTCCCCACCTCAGCTGAGCTACCCGCCATCCCCTCACCAACCCCCACCCCACCCGAGCCACCCCCCCATCCCCTCCCCACCTCACCTGAGCTAACCCCCATCCCCTCACCAACCCCCACCCCACCCCACCTGAGCCACCCCCCATCCCCTCCCAACGCCCACCCCACCCGAGCAACCCCCCCACCTGAGCCACCCTGACCCCAGCACCCCCATCCTCATTCCCACCCCAGCCCCCCACCCCCAGCCCCACTCCAGCAACCTCCATTCCCAGTCACCCTAACCCCCAACCTGAGCCACCCCAATTCGAGCCACCCCCACACCAAAGCCAGCCTACCCCTACACCCACCCGCCATCCGTAACCCCACCTGAGGAGTGTAGGAGACAGGTAAGGGAGGGGAGTGTGTATAGGAGACAGGGAGGAGGAGACAGGGTAGGGGAGGCATGTGTGGGAGATGGAGGCGTGTGTGGGAGACGGGGGCGGGGAGGGCGCGTGTGGGAGACGGGGGCGGGGGGCGCGTGTGGGAGACGGGGGCGGGGGGGGCGCGTGTGGGAGACGGGGGCGGGGGGGGCGCGTGTGGGAGACGGGGGCGGGGGGGGCGTGTGTGGGAGACGGGGGCGGGGGGGCGCGTGTGGGAGACGGGGGCGGGGGGGGCGCTTGTGGGAGACGGGGGCGGGGGGGGGCGCGTGTGGGAGACGGGGGCGGGGGGGGCGCGTGTGGGAGACGGGGGCGGGGGGCGCGTGTGGGAGACGGGGGCGGGGGGCGCGTGTGGGAGACGGGGGCGCGCGTGGGAGACGGGGGCGGGGGGGGCGCGTGTGGGAGACGGGGGCGGGGGGGGCGCGTGTGGGAGACGGGAAGGGGTTTGGGAGACGGGGGTGAAGGGGTTTGGGAGACGGGGTTGAAGGGGTTTGGGAGACGGGGGTGAAGGGGTTTGGGCGAGAGCAGGGGTCGGGGTGTACGGAGGGGGGGGGGTGGTCTCCATTGTGTGACTTACTATGAGTTAGCAGGTCTGTCTTGGTCTCTAGTTCATAGCTATGATTCAGACGATCTTTGCTGAAGTAATATTTTGCAAATTCCTGGGACAGACACACAGGCAGCAGACGGAAGGTCAGTCAGTGAGTGAGTTTAACAGAACGGAAATCCCAATCTTGCCAATCTTCACAGGTGGAGGCCATTCAGCCCATCAACACAATGCTGGCTTGTTTGAAAGGCTTCTCCAAATAGCCCCCTTCAATGCGAACCAGCAGCATCCCACCCTCCCCCAGCTCTCTGCTGATTCCTCCTTCCCCAGTATTCTTCCCTGACCGCCCCCGTGCCTGTAAGAAACCTCCCATTGAATCTGCTCCCCCAGTGTCCCTTCAGGCAGCCTGTCCCAGTTTACAACAACTTGGGAATAGTTTGAAATTTGACAGAGAGAGAGTGAGTGCCTGCGAGACAGGGCCCTTTGCTGTACTCACCAGGTGGGGCAGAATGTAGTAGAAAATGATGGTTAATAGAGTGACCAGGCAGGGAGTGATGAAATATCCCAACGCGATGGTCTCCTTATCCGCACGACCTGATCAAACAACAAACTGTGGTCAAACTGCAGTGGCTCCTGGGAGTGTCCAATAGCGTCGGGGGGTGGGGGTGGGTTGGGGTGGGGTGGGGGTGCGTGTGTGGAGGAGAACAGAGTTGGGGGGGATGTGGAAGAGAGCGCGTGCAGGCGGAGGGAGAGAGTGGTTAGAGGGAGGCAAGAGGGAGGGAGAGGTGTTGGGGGGGCAAGAGGGAGGGAGAGTGGTGGAGAGACCACACAGCGGCAGAGAAAGAGACACAGAGATGGAGAGAGACGGTGGGTGGGGGGGGAGAGAGACGGTGGGTGGGGGGGGAAAGAGGGAGAGAGGGAGAGAGAGAGAGAGAGAGAGAGAGAGAGAGAGAGAGAGAGAGAGAGAGAAGAGATAGAGACAGACAGACACCGAGAGATGGAGAGAGAGAGAGAGACACACACACAGAGATGGAGGTGGGGGAGGTAGATAGGGGAAGGGAGAGAGAGAGAGAAAGAGAAAGAGACACACACCGAGATGGAGGTGGGGGGGGGGGGGGGAACACCGGGAAGGGAGAGAGAGAGAGAGAGAAAGGGAAAGAGACACAGAGAGATGGAGAGAGAGAGACACACACACACACACACACACACAGAGATGGGGGGGGGGGAAGAGAGAGAAAGACACAGAGGTGGTGAGAGGAAAGCCAAGAAGAAGGGAGAGGGAATCAGTGAGAGAAGAGGATGGATAGACAGACAGAGACACAGAGGGGGAGGGAGTGTAAGCGAGCGACTCACTGATCTTTGCCAGGATTGATGCCAATGCTGCGAACAATCCAGCCACTCCCTGACCGCTCATAAACAGGCTGCTGTATTCTGCTGGCAGTAATCCAACCAGGCCAAACAGGCTCCCCTGTAACACTGCACCGAAGGCTGGGGACAGAGAGAGAGAGCAACGGTTACACACCCCCTCAGACCCACTCCCGCACACCCCCTCACCCCCCACACACACACCCCCTGACACACAACCCCGCCCACTCCCACACAACCTCTCACCCCAACACATACCCACCCACTCCCACACAACCTCTCACCCCCCGACACATACCCACCCACTCCCACACAACCTCTCACCCCAACACATACCCACCCACTCCCACACAACCTGTCACCCCCCGACACACACCCACCCACTCCCACACAACCTCTCACCCCCCCAACACACAACCCCGCCCACTCCCACACACCCCCTCACCCCAACACATACCCACCCACTCCCACACAACCTCTCACCCCCCCAACACACAACCCCGCCCACTCCCACACAACCTCTCACCCCAACACATACCCACCCACTCCCACACAACCTCTCACCCCCCCAACACACAACCCCGCCCACTCCCACACAACCTCTCACCCCAACACATACCCACCCACTCCCACACAACCTCTCACCCCCCCAACACACAACCCCGCCCACTCCCACACAACCTCTCACCCCAACACATACCCACCCACTCCCACACAACCTCTCACCCCAACACATACCCACCCACTCCCACACAACCTCTCACCCCAACACATACCCACCCACTCCCACACAACCTCTCACCCCCCCAACACACAACCCCGCCCACTCCCACACACCCCCTCACCCCAACACATACCTACCCACTCCCACACAACCTCTCACCCCCCCAACACACAACCATGCCCACTCCCACACAACCTCTCACCCCCCGATACACACCCACCCACTCCCACACACCCCCTCAACCCCCCACACACACCCGCCCACTCCCACACACCCCCTCACAAACTCCTGCCCACACCCACACAACCTCTCACCCTCCGACTGACACACACAACCCCGCCCACTCCCACACACCCCCTCACCCCCACACAACCTCTCCCCCCCCACACACACCTCAGCCCACGCACACGCCCCCTCACCCTCCAGTTCCACACACCCTCACTCTCCACTCCCATACACACACCCCTCACCCCCCACACACACACCCCCTGACACACAACCCTGCCCACTTGCACACACACCCCACCCCCACACACTCCACCACCCACACCCCACCGACACACATTCCCACCCCCCACTCACACCACTCCCACCCCTCACCCCCACTTCCACACCCACACGCCACCCTCTACACACATCCCCACCCCCCCACCTCCCGCACATACCCCCCACACACATCCCCCACACCCCCTCACCCATCCCCCACACCCCCTCACACACATCCCCCACACCCCCTCACAGGTTCGAGGTGTTGAATGGCCTCTTCCTGTTACTGTGTGACAGGCTCGAGAAGGGGGGCTGAATGGCCTCCTCCTGGTTTCAGTCTGAGGGGTGGGCTGTGTTGGCAGGGTTGCTGAGCTGAATTGTGCTGGGGGGGGGGGGGGAGGGGGTACATGCATTCTCCTTGTTCCAAATTGCCCCTACCTCCCCAAATGGGGCAAAGCCTGCGGTTTATGATGCACGCCGTGGTCGCACTGCCGCTTGTACTCACAGTTGATGAACCAGACAATGGTCATGGTGATGCCGAAGAACACGCTGGGGTGAGTTTGAACCATGACCAGCACCACGGTGAGCACAAACAGGACGAAGATCCCAAACAGACTGCCAGCTATCCTCACCCTCTCTGCGATCCTGCGGCCAATCACAGGGTAATACTGAGCTCTACCTGCACAGTCCGATCCCAGTCCCACCATACTGCTGCTTCCTGCTGCGTACAACCAGCTGCAACACATGCCTTTACCAGCCCCCCTCCACACCCCCCACCCAAACTCTACATTTATCGAGGAGGGGGTAAATGTGCTGGGTACTGAGGGGGGAATGACTCTAGGTCTGTACTCAATGCAGTTTCAAAGGCTGAGGTGGCTGGGGGGGGGGTTCTGATTGGAACTTACAGGATACAGAGAGGCCTGGGGAGGCTGGATGAGCAGACTGGGACCTGGGGGCGCAGCCTCAGAGTGAAGGGGTGACCCTTTGGACTGAGATGGAGAGGAATTTCCACAGCCTGAGGGGGGGGAACCTGTGGTACTGAGCGCTGTAGGGGGCTGGTCAGAGACAGATAGGCTCTTGATTGGTACAGGGGTCAAGGGTTAGACAGGAGGAAGGCAGGAGAATTGGGGGGGTTAGAGGGAGAAGGCAGGAGAATGGGGGGGTGAGAGGGAGAAGGCAGCAGAACGGGGGGGGTTAGAGGGAGAAGGCAGGAGAATGGGGGGGTGAGAGGGAGAAGGCAGCAGAACAGGGGGGGTTAGAGGGAGAAGGCAGGAGAATGGGGGGGTGAGAGGGAGAAGGCAGCAGAACGGGGGGGGGTTAGAGGGAGAAGGCAGGAGAATGGGGGGGTGAGAGGGAGAAGGCAGCAGAACGGGGGGGGGTTAGAGGGAGAAGGCAGGAGAATGGGGGGGTGAGAGGGAGAAGGCAGCAGAACGGGGGAGGTTAGAGGGAGAAGGCAGGAGAATTGGGGGGTGAGAGGGGGAAGGCAGGAGAATGGAGGGGAGTTAGAGGGAGCAGGCAGGAGAATGGGGGGGTGAGAGGGGGAAGGCAGGAGAATGGGGGGGGAGTTATAGGGAGAAGGCAGGAGAATGGAGGGGAGTTAGAGGGAGAAGGCAGGAGAATGGGGAGGTGAGAGGTAGAAGGCAGGAGAATGGAGGGGAGTTACAGGGAGAAGGCAGGAGAATGGAGGGGGGTGAGAGGGGAAAGGCAGGAGAATGGAGGGGAGTTACAGGGAGAAGGCAGGAGAATAAGGCAATGGGCAACTCAGAGCAAATACAGGATGGAGTTGGTGTGGGGTGGGGCAGTGTGTGGATACAGGACAGGGGCTGGGGTAATACTGTTACTCACCGCAGATACAGGATTGGGGGTAATACTGTTACTCACCGCAGATACAGGATTGGGGGTAATACTGTTACTCACCGCGGATACAGGATTGGGCGGAATACTGTTACTCACCGCGGATGCAGGATGGGGGGAATACTGTTACTCACTGCGGATACAGGATGGGGGGAATACTGTTACTCACTGCGGATACAGGATTGGGGGGAATACTGTTACTCACTGCGGATACAGGATGGGGGTAATACTGTTACTCACTGCGGATACAGGATTGGGGGTAATACTGTTACTCACTGCGGATACAGGATTGGGGGTAATACTGTTACTCACTGCGGATACAGGATGGGGGTAATACTGTTACTCACTGCGGATACAGGTTTGGGGGGAATACTGTTACTCACTGCGGATACAGGATTGGGGGTAATACTGTTACTGCAGATACAGGATGGGGGGTAATACTGTTACTCACTGCGGATACAGAATGGGGGGTAATACTGTTACTCACCGCGGATACAGGATTGGGGGGAATACTGTTACTCACCGCGGATACAGGATTGGGGGGAATACTGGTACTCACTGCGGATACAGGATGGGGGGGAATACTGTTACTCACTGCGGATACAGGATGGGGGTAATACTGTTACTCACTGCGGATACAGGATTGGGGGAAATACTGTTACTCACCGCGGATACAGGATTGGGCGGAATACTGTTACTCACCGTGGATACAGGATTGGGCGGAATACTGTTACTCACCGCGGATACAGGATTGGGGGGAATACTGTTACTCACTGCGGATACAGGATTGGGGGTAATACTGTTACTCACTGCGGATACAGGATTGGGGGGAATACTGTTACTCACTGCGGATACAGGATTGGGGGGAATACTGTTACTCACTGCAGATACAGGATTGGGGGGAATATTGTTACTCACTGCGGATACAGGATTGGGGGAATACTGTTACTCACTGCGGATACAGGATTGGGGGGTATACTGTTACTCACCGCGGATACAGAATGGGGGTAATACTGTTACTCACCGCGGATACAGGATTGGGGGTAATACTGTTACTCACCGCGGATACAGGATTGGGGGGAATACTGTTACTCACTGCGGATACAGGATTGGGGGTAATACTGTTACTCACTGCGGATACAGGATTGGGGGGAATACTGTTACTCACTGCGGATACAGGATGGGGGGTAATACTGTTACTCACTGCGGATACAGGATTGGGGGTAATACTGTTACTCACTGCGGATACAGGATTGGGCGGAATACTGTTACTCACTGCGGATACAGGATTGGGGGGAATACTGTTACTCACTGCGGATACAGGATTGGGGGGAATACTGTTACTCACCGCGGATACAGGATTGGGGGTAATACTGTTACTCACTGCGGATACAGGATTGGGGGGAATACTGTTACTCACTGCGGATACAGGATAGGGTGGATACTGTTACTCACCGTGGATACAGGATGGAGTTGAGACAAGTAAACAGCAGTAAGGGTAACATTGACAGCAGTGTCATCCAGTTACTGAAGTGCCATTGGTCCCCAGCCTGCTCCGTGCCATTTGATAACATTGAGGCATTTCCAAGTGGATCATTCAGGCGTTCCTCAAAATACTTCAACAAAAACGGAAGAGATTAAAGAGCGACAGACTAATAATGCTGTCTGATACTCAGGATAGGAGCAAGCTAATGTCTAACAGACCCTCCGACAGTGCCCACTCCCTCAGCGCCGACCGTCCGACAGTGCGGCGCTCCCTCAGCGCCAACCCTCCGACAGTGCGGCGCTCCCTCAGCGCTGACCCTCCGACAGTTTCGGCTCTGATAAAGTGTCATCTCGCCGAGAGCCGTTAGCTTGCTCTCTATGCATGGACCCTGTCTGACCTGCTGTGACCTCCAGCCTTTGCTGTGTGCAGTTTGATACTCAGGCAGACAGTCAGCGATCAGGAGCAGAAACTCTGTCCTCATCATTTCATACGGTCATTACTTACCGGGATAGCAGTGATGAAGAAGTTCCAGGGCAGCAGCGTTCCCAATCCAAGGAAAAAGAAAATAATCTGGACAAATTTGAATCTGTGGGAGGCAATGTGGATTAGTTTGGTGTTTAGACAATGAGGTGAAGGTGCTGAGATGGGCAGCTGACAGGAACCAGAACACAGGTCAGCAGCTGTTCAGCACATTGATGCCAGACCATTGCGGGC